>NC_142602.1:58425967-58516026 GCF_041222555.1 Hakea prostrata
GAGATCATCGATTCCAGGCAGCGGATATCTATTCTTGATAGTCAACTTATTCAACTCACGGTGAGTCGATGCACAAGCGCATACTACCGTCTTTCTTCTTGGCGAACAAGGCCGGAGCTCCCCAAGGTGACACACTAGGCTGCACGAAACCTCTATCAATGAGCTCATTCAACTGATTTTGCAACTCTTTCAACTCGGTAGGAGCCATCCTATACGGAGCTTTAGATACCGGAGCGAGCACCGGGGACAAAAAAAAAAAAAAATGTCAACGGAGGCACTCACGATAGATCATCGGGGGAAGACATCAACAAAGTCATGAGACAACTCGACTTCATCGACTCTTTTCTCCACTATACCCTTGCCTTCGGATGAAGCATCATCCACTAGGGCATAGACTTGCATCGGTGCGAGACGGCACCTTCTTACAAACCCTTCTCTTTTCACCCTGAAATTCAAAGACCGGACTTCCACAAATATGGAACTGAATCTTCTTTGAGGAACAAAGGAACACGGCTTTGTGGGCTGTCAACCAATCGATTCCCAAAATAACATCGAAGTCCTTCATGTCAAGAATCACAAAATTGGCTTCCAAGTTCTTCTCACCAATCAACACGGGACATTTAGATAACCCCTTATCTAGTTTCTATGAGGACCAGTAGGTGTACTAATCAATAAACAACTAGACAACTTCTCGGGGATTAGGTTAGTCTTCTTGATGAATGCGAGATGACATGAGCAGATTGAGATGCACCCGTATCAAATAAGACAAATGCGAAATAGAAGCGACTAACAATGTACCTGTAATCACATCATGGCTTGGATCTGCTCGATCTTTGGAAATACTGAAAACTCTACCGGAGGGAGGAGCGGGAGCACTCTTCACCAGCAGGGCGGCTCTGGGCGGGCCGCCCGGACGAGCACGAGCAAAATGACCAGCTTGCTTGCGGTAGAAGCAAACGGGATTTCTTTGGATCCAACGGGGGTGGCTGCAACGAGAGGGCTTCGAACAAAAGGCCTTGCACTTGCACTTGCACTTGCACTTGCACTTGCTGGTGGTCGGTTTTCCGCCATCTTGTCTAAAGCGGCCGGGCTGCTGAAAACCCGTGTTCGACCTACACTCTTAGCTCTGAAAGGTAGGAGTGGGGTAGGGTGTAGGTCTCACAAAACGACGGTCATTGCGATCCACCAAACCAGAATTCCTTGTTGCCAAGGCTTTTGCACACGAGCACTTTCCTTCTCTGTTTCTTCCAACTTCTTCGAGTTACGCACCACTTGAGCATAGCTCACTATAGGTTGGATTTGTGAGGTAAGCTTTAATGGCGGGCGCGATCCTTTGAAGAACTTCTTTGCTTTGGCGAGGTCTTCCTTCAAAGAATGCGGAGCAAAGAAATGAAGCTCCTCGAACTTCTGTTGGTACTCCAACACGAGACGAGTTCCTTGAGTCGGGAATCATAAACTCGGCTTCCTTCGCATCCTTCACCGCCTCGGGAAAGTAGTTCATACAAAAAGCCTCTTTGAATAACTCCCAAGTTACAACTCCTGCATGCAAACCTTCCAAAACAGGGGCAGTGGAGATCCACCATGCATCGGCTTCTTGTTGCAACACACGTTCGGCAAACAAAATCTTACGAGCTTCCGAGCATTGCGGATGTCGGAAAGCCTTCTCCAACTCACGAAGCCACTTGTTAGGAAACAAGGGGTCCTTGGTAACTCCGGTAAAAGTGGGTACTTGCATCTTGAGAAAACTCTCCATCGGGCGAGTATGAGGAGTTCCGGCTAAACCTCCCGCATTCGGGACTGCGGCATGAGGATTCACATTAGCACCAGCCGGGTCTCATTATGCGAGTCATGAAACCCACCAACATCTGGTTGAGCGAGGCTGCTTCTGCTTTGCATCATATTGCCCATAATATTGGCAATATCTACGAAACTTCCAACATTCGGGGCACCGGGGATCTCATGAGTACCACTGATCAACATTTGGTATCTCACCACCTCCATGAGGTACTTCACCACCTCCCTGAGGTATTTCACCACCTCCATGACCCTTTGGATTCACCACGCCCACTTCTCGGAGTAACCATTACGCAAAACCGAGAACATCAAAATACCGAATTTCGAAGATTCAACATAAACCACAAGTCCAAATGATTTGAAAACTTAAATCATGCTCAAATATATCCATATAGTCATCAAACAATATTCCATAAGGCAAAAATCACATTTTCCAAAAATTCAACAGCAAATGAGGTCACTTTGTGACCATTGGTCGAGTGATTGGTCGAGTGACCCGATCGACCAATGAGTCGACCAATGCGAACGAGAATGCGAAAATTCGCATTATAAGCCTCATTTCCACATTCCAACCTCATTCTAACTTCTTCCAAAGGTGAGAGAGCTCTAGGGAAAATCTCCAAGAGTTCCCACAAGTGTTCTTGAGGTGATTTAGTGCTTCAACAACAACACCACAACACACCATCTTCACAAACAAGGTAAATTTCTCATTCTTTCTTCCATTTTCATCTTCTCATGCTTGCATTTCAATAAAACCATGTTTTACTTGTATCCAATGCTAGAAATCATGCTTAGGAATGCTTAGAAACATATTCCCTAGGTTTTAAACACAATGCCATGCATAGACAACAAGTTTTAACACATTGGTGCTCATCTCGCAAAGTTTTATCACGAAATCGATATCTTTAGAAAAATTTCGTTTTCTCTCAAACCGCTTGGAATTTTCGCACGAGATCAAATGCTACATGCTCAAGATGACATTGTAGATAGGTCCATACAATTTGATTTAACCAATTTCAACTTTTCAAAAAATCCAATTTTGACCTAAATTGCAAAATCCCCAAATTTCCTTCTTGCTGAATTTTTCGCTTTAATCCAAGTTTTCGATCGATTTTCATCAAAACAACTTCATAGACATGAAATTCCAAGTATTGCGCACATGCTAGTATGTTCAAATCAAATTTCCCCCAAATTTGAAATTTTCCGAAAAATTACGAAAATACCCTTTTTGGCTCAAATCTTAAAATAGCACTAATTGGAATTGTCTCTTGTCTCTTTCACGGATACACTATGCGAGAGGGGAGGGCGAGGGAGGAGGTAGAGGTCGTGGTCGCATCGTAGGTGCTCTTAGGGGCGAGAGGTCGGGTTCCTTTCGAGCCTAGACGGGAGGTTAGGGAGACCGGACATGTTTGACACACCTCGGGCCGAGTTCTGTACTGAGGCCTACTTCGGCTCTTGCAACATCGAGATGGGACGTCTACTTCACTTACGCCAGCTCGGAGCCTTTAGGATTCGGCGAGAGGTTCGACACATTACGGTGGACTCATCTCTTCATGAGGATCTGCCGGTATGCCGGAGCTAGTGAGGTTGTTCTTCGGCAACCTTACTTACACGAGAGGAGGCTCGAGGCCAAGGACATCCACTTAGACTTGTCCTCGGGAGCGGGGTCTTCCCGGACTCAGGTTCGCTTCTCTACCCGGACAACGGCTGAGATCTTGCGGGTTCCTTACTATCCACGGCGGTGTGTGTGGATACTGCGGGAGCGGATCCGGACAGCCATCGATGCCGTACGAGCTTCGCGAGATATGCTCTACGCTATGGGATAGCCGTCGATGCTTCACACCGTGGACTAGCGGACGGATGACGGGTTCTGCACGTATTATCGGTCGCATAGTCGGCCGAAACATCATGCGAAAGCCGGACATCACCATCGGGTCACGGTGATGGAGGCCTTAGTCATCTACCGCATCTACATGGGCTTCGAGATCGATCTCTCCTACATCATTCGGCGGGTCATGCTTGGACTTGGTTCTGCGGCCTAGCATGCGGAACCTTTGCTATGGGAGGCTTCGACTTTGATCTTCGGGCATTTCGGGGTGAGTTTCGAGGATACACCGGTGGACACTAGATCACGGGGATACCCTATTGGGACTCGGACCATTCGTCGGATGAGACTACATCGGTCGGAGAGATCTCCTGGTCCGGAGGGTGAGGATGATGATGAATCGGGAGGATGAGGATCGGGGATCGGAGGATGGAGGAGAGGATATCGGTCTGATAGTGATGATCGGGCCGGAGATGATGCGAGATATGCGCGAGGCTGAGCTCTGTGCATCACGAGTTTCCTTCATCACACTTCGAGGTAGGTGGCCCTTCACATGCGGTTCCGGAGACTTCGGATCTTGGTGCACGAGATGAGATCGATGACTTCCATGCTAGAGAGGATGGAGGTCGGACGGGAGCAGATGTACGAGAGGATGGAGTCACGACGGGATAGGATAGAGCATCGGGTGACTCGGCTAGCGAGAGGAGTTCGGAGCATACGAGAGATCGGAGCAGATCACCTAGATAGGTTGTACCTTAGGATTTCCATTTATGCATTTCGGATGTAATCGTTGTAAAAACTTTTGAAATTAATGAAGTTCATTTTTGTTTCTCTTTAATTATTGTATGTTATGCAACTTTCTTTTCCTTGCATTAGTGACATTTGTTCAAGTATAATTATTGTATGTTATTCGAAATGTTCTGTTATGCCTCAAAGGTCAAGTTTCTAATTCGGTGTTCTATTATTCACTTCTAAGAGTAGAAGAGTCATTTCGGATCAATGACTCGGGAATGTTCGATTGTTGTCTTTTGTGGTTAGGATCTCCTCGAACCTTGGGCTCCCGATACCAATCATCACGCCCTCCCGGCCGGTACCCTATCGGCATGCCAGAGAGTGTGATCCACGGCCCGAAGATCGGGTATCGAGTGATCAACCTCCCACATAAACAATAACATAATCATGAACAATCATAACATGAGTGCGGAAGATAAATCATAGATCCAATAAAGAAAGAATGAATCATAAATGAATCGAGAATACTAAATATAATCGAGTATCAAACGAGATAAGTAAAGCGAGGCAAAAATCCCACTTTACAACCAGGCGGAAAAGTAGCTCTAAAAGAATAAACTAGACAAAACCTAATCCCAGTAACAAGTACATTGGGTAACTAAATTGTTCTCCACTTTATAGACAACATCCTTGTAAGTGTAAATCTCATAAATAGCACAAGGACGCTTCCACTCAATGGTCGGACTAAGCATCGTACGGAGCATAACCACCCGCGGGATCTTCGGAGTAATTGTGGTAACCGCAATCACCTTCCTGGAGATATGCCTCTTCGCCTTGCGCTTCTTCATAGGGACCGTCATAGTACTCGGTACTGCGGGATAGTCTAACAACATTGTACAATAAAGGAATGAGTTTCAAAGAAACTCGGTAAAGCGATTAAAAATCCATAATAACATAAATGGCGGGATTCAGAACAATCATGAATGCAATATGATATGAGACAAACAATGAATGAATGAATCTAACTCTATGTATCTTTGGTCTCTATTGGCGGACATGCTTTAAGTCATAACACCGTACTTCTTTAGGAAAGTCCACTCACATCCTCAACCATTTAAGATATCTTGGATTCTCTCACGGATCATTTCACCGGTCTCGAGCAGCCGATTGGTAATGGGTCCTTCATCCCTCGGGACAAACCTTGGCGGGGGTTAAGTCAACACACTCTCTCACAACCATTTGGTATAAATCTTGGCGCATGTCGGGGGTAAAACCTAGCCAAATGCAAGTCTTCTACTTAGTTACATCAAGTCGGATCCGGATACTTCCATTCCTCGTCCACGACGATCCTTTCCGGTATCCTTCACACTAGAGTCGGCGTATCCTATGGCACCCGACCAACTCGGACTACGGACTCATCAACCCTATTGATCATCCACATATGGTAAACGGGAAGCTCTCACGTCCTCTCACGGGTTGGTTACCGGTCTTAAGCGCCCGTGAGCCCAAGTCTAATCATATGCAACCCTACCAATAAATGGCCCCCACAATGTGATTCCTGTCCTCTCACGGGTTGGTTACCGGTCTTGAGCGCCCATGAATCCCCATTGCTACCACGGGTCGTTCGGTCTCAATACCCCTCCGATTAGGGTCGACATAACAGGACATCCTAGCCAAACACTACTAGACAATCCTAGATATGTCATCCAACAGTTTAGGAAGGTGTCCAGAGGGCATCTCCGGAAACATCCCATAATATTCCCGTAGTAGTCCAAGGACAGAAGTGTCAAAAGGACACCTCTCCTTTCCAAACCATACTTAAGCATACACATGCATCAATTCATATCATCACATATATGGTAACTTCATATATGGAAAGAAATCAATAATTACAATCATTTGTAATACATTGGTAAGTAAATCATACATGAATCAATTCAACATGAATAAATAATGCTACTGTAATCAAAGTTATGCAACAGTAGTATATCATTGTAAGAATCTAATTTAGGAATCATATCTATGATATTCAAATATAGAAACTAGATTCATGCTATCTATGTAATTAAGGAAATAACCATCCTTACCTTTTATAACTCGCAAAGGAATCCTAAGAAGTCAAGTAAGATCTTGGCAAACTTGAGAAGAAGGTCCTAAACAAGTATATACAACATATTAGGAAAGATCCCTAATGAGAAAAGATACCAAAACATCCGAAGCAGGACCAATATCTGGAGTTCTTTGTACTCATTGGTCGAGTGGATTGGTCGAGTGGATTGGTCGACCAATCGGTCGACCAATGCGACGATAACCTAAAAAAACAGAGTTTTAAGATATGAAATCCGAATTTTGGTGGTTCAAAAGGGTACTAATCAAGGGGTAGACTGCATCAGTAGTATTCTAACAAATAGGGGACCTCAAAACACTAATCAAATCAAGGTATCAAGATCCAAATTAGGAAACAAAAAGTTACCATAATTAAATCAACCATGGATCTTGATGAATTTGAAATAGAAAACAAAGACAAGAACAATAGGAGGATGGATCATTGCTTTCGGTAATGAAAACATGAAAACATACATAGATCTTCATGGAATAAGGCTTAGAAGCATAAATCTAAATAAGGAAATAAAACCTACCATATATGTAACTACCATGCATCATGAAGAACACATAGTATGGTAGAAGAGAACAACTAGAAATCTATAGATTATGGATCATGGAAAGAAAACACAGTAATTAACTACTAACATGATCAACATAGAAGATCCAAAGAGATCAGAATTCAGATTAGAAGTTTAACGAGAGATTAAATCATGGTTTGATCATGATTCCTTCAAAAGCTTGCAATGATCATGGTTAAGATCATTGTTCTAGCCTCAAATCCTTAGGATGATCATGAGAACATGTTCGAGAGATGTTTGCAACGAGAGAATGCAGCATCTCTTCTCTGTCTCAACTCAAAAAGGAAAGAAAAACAAAGATGGAGGAGAAGAAGAGAGAGTAGACATACCTTTTGATGCAAAAAGAAGAGTTTCGACGAAGATCCGTCAAGAAAACACCAAGGATGCAAGAGAGATGACTTGCGAGAGGTCTTTGGTTCGTTCGAGAGGGTTTGGAGGCAGCAAATACGAAGTGGACTCGAGATTGGACTTAAATAGAGCAAGAACAACCTAATTGCCAAAGACAGACACTCATTGGTCGAGTGGATTGGTCGATCGTGCCGATCGACCAATCGGTCGACCAATGCTTGACAACAAGACCAAAACGAGGGAATTGAAGGTCTAGATCAAATCCAATCCTAAAGGGGTTTTGCACACAAGTCAAGTGACTTACCTAATAGGTAGAAATGCCTTCAAACCAAGATAGAGAGCACTCCAAGTCCATCAACTAATTAGATCTTCATCGGGATTCGGTTTCCATAAATAGAACCTCATCATCAACTTTCATGGATTCAAAGCCAGACACCAAGTCCTCTACTGGGATGGCCCAAAGCTGACTTCTTACTTTACTTCGGGTCATCGGACCTACAAATAACAAGGTTTCCGGGTCAAGGTTAGGGCTGGGTTTTACACTCTATGTTAGGATACTACTGATGTAGTTTACCCCTTGATTAGTACCCTTTTGAACCACCAAATTCGGATTTGATATCTCAAAACTCTGTTTTTTTGGCTCTTTATGCATTGGTCGATGATTGGTCAAACTGGACCGATCGACCAATCCACTCGACCAATGAGTACAGCAACTCCAGAATTGGTCTGTGTTGGATGTTTTGGTATCTTTTCTGTTAGGGATCTTTCCTAATATGTTGTATACACTTGTTTAGGACCTTCTTCTCAAGTTTGCCAAGATCTTTCTTGATTTCTTAGGATTCCTTTGCGAGTTATAAAAGGTAAGGATGGTTACTTCTTTAACAACATAAATTGCATATCTTAGTTTCTATAATCTACAACCCTCTTTGACACTTGTCCTTGGACAACTACGGGAATATTATGGGATGTTTCCGGAGATGCCCTCTGGACACCTTCCTAAACTGTTGGATGACATATCTAGGATTGTCTAGTAGTGTTTGGCTAGGATGTCCTGTTATGTCGAGACCCTAATCGGAGGGGTATTGAGACCGAACGACCCGTGGTAGCAATGGGGATTCATGGGCGCTCAAGACCGGTAACCAACCCGTGAGAGGACAGGGAATCACATTGTGGGGGCCATTTATTGGTAGGGTTGCATATGGTTAGACTTGGGCTCACGGGCGCTCAAGACCGGTCACCAACCCGTGAGAGGACGTGAGAGCTTCCCGTTTACCATATGTGGATGATCAATAGGGTTGATGAGTCCGTAGTCAGGGACTATGAGGACTCTAGTGTGAAGGATACCGGAAAGGATCGTCGGGGACGAGGAATGGACGTATCCGGATCGACTTGATGTAACTAAGTAGAAGACTTGCATTTGGCTAGGCTTTACCCCCGACATGCGCCGGTACTTAGGCCAATGGTGATGTGAGAGAGTGGTGACCTATACCCCCAGCCATGGAATGTCCCGAGGGATGCCGGACCCATTACCAACTGATGATGAGTGATTGAGACCTTCCTAAAGAAGTACGGTGCTATGACTTAAAGCATGTCTGCCAATAGAGACCAGCATATATAGAGTTAGATTCATACATTCATTGTTTGTCTCATACCATATTGCATTTATGTTTGTTCCGAAATCCTGCCATTTATGTTATTATGGATTTAAGCGCCTTTATCGATTTTCTTTGAAACTCATTCCTTTATTGTACAATGTTTGTTAGACTATTCTCACAGTCTTGAATATTATGACGGCCCCTATGAAAAAGCGCAAGGCGAAGAGGCATATCTCCGGGGAAGGTGATTGCGGTTACAACAATTACACTGAAGATCCCGCGAGTGGTTATGCTCCGTACGATGCTTAGTCCGACCATTGAGTGGAAGCGCCCTTGTGCTGTTTATGAGATTTATACTTATAGGGATGTTGTCTATAAAGTGGAGAACAATTTAGTTACCCATTGTACTTGCTCTTTGGGATTAGATTTTGTCTTGCTTATTCTCTTTTAGAACTACTTTTCCGCTGGTTGTAGAGTGGGATTTTGCCTCACTTTACTTATCTGTTTTTGACACTACGATTATATCTAGTACTCGATTTATATATGATTCATTCTTTCCTTATTGGATCTATGGTTTATCTTCCGCACTTTTATTATTATTGTTCATGATTATGTTATTGTTTATGTGGGAGGTTGATTACTCGATACCGATCTTCGGGCTGTGGATCACACTCTCGGGTATGCCGGATAGGGTACCGGGCTGGGAGGATGTGACATGATTGGTATCGAGCCCAAGGTTCGAGGAAATCCTAACCACAAAAGACAATAATCTGAACATTCCTGAGTCATTGATCTGAAATGACTCTTCTACTCTTAGAAGTGAATAATAGAACACTTGGATTAGAAACTTAACCTATGAAGCATAATGAGAACATTTCCCGAATAACATACCATAATTATACTTAAACAAATGTCACTAATGCAAAGAAAAGAAAGGTGCATAATATACAATAATTAAGTGAAACAAAATGAACTTCATTAATTTCAAAAGCTTTTACAACGATTACATCTGAAATGCATAAATGAAAATCCTAGGGTACGATCTATCTAGGTGATCTTCTCTCGATCTCCTGTATGCTCGAACTCCTCCGCTAGCCGAGTCACCCGATGCTCTATCCTATCCTGTCGTGACTCCATCCTCTCGTACATCTGCTCTGTCCGACCTCCATCCTCTCTAGCATGGAAGTCATCGATCTCATCTCGTGCCCCAAGATCTGAAGTCTCCGGAACCGCATGTGAAGGGCCACCTGCCCTCGAAGTGTGATGAAGGAAACTCGTGATGCACCGGCTCGGCCTCGTGCATATCTCGTATCATCTCCGGCCTGATCATCACTATCAGGACCGATATCCTCTCCTCCATCCTTTGACTCCTGATCCTCATCCTTTGACTCCTCATCATCCTCACCCTCCGGACCAGGAGATGTCACATCCACCCAGCCGGTACCCCATTTGGAATACCCAGGATGTGATCCACAGTCCAAGGATCAATGATCTGAGGTCCATGCCTCCCACATACACGGTAACACAATCATGAACAATAATAATCAATGGTAAAAACAGTTAATACTAAATATCATGAATAAGATAAGACTAAATAAATCAGAGTGCGGAAGGCAATAACATTAAAGCATAATCATAAGGGTGAGAGAAGGTATGACAACCACTCTCTCAGAACGGCGGAAAAGAAGTGTGATAACGTCAAATACATGTCTAAGTATCAAAAGGGTAACTCAAAGATAAGTTAGTTACAAGATCAATGGTTCCACAAATACACCAGGGGAATGGGGCACTATGCTAGGGTTTCTTCTATACTAATAGTAGTCTCCTCAACAGTACGGATGAAGTAAACCCAGCGCTGCCGCTCCCGCACAACTGTGGGGCTAACCCTGATGCGAATAATAATCCTCCTCGGCTCCAATATACGAATCCTCACCGACGCCACTACTCGGAGGGTAGTATGTGGAATCATAGTCCGACTCATAGGAGGTGCCATCGTAATCTTCGGTACCTGGAATGTAATCTAAAACATTTGCACAAAAGGAATGAGTTCGAAGAACTCAGCAAGGAAGTTATTCCATAATTAGAAATCATACACATTCAGAACATATAATAATGCAATGTGATATGGAACATATGATGCAGATATGAATCTAACTCTATGAATGCTGGTCTCTAAGGTAGACATGCTTTAAGTCATAGCACCGTACTTCTCTGGGTCGTCAGTCACTCTCTCATTTCCATATCTTGGGAATGCCCGGGGAAGATCGGTAAAGTCATCAAAACCATGGTAAGGGGAATTGGTCACCTCTCTCTCACATCACCATTTGGTCAAGTACTGGTGCATGTCACAGTAAAGCCTAGCCCAATGCAAGTCATCTACTCAATCGGTCAAGTCAGATTCAGATACGTCCATTCCTCGTCGCCGGCGATCCTTTCCGGTATTCTTCACACTAGAGTCAGCGAAATCCCGAATTTCGGACTCATCAACCCTATTGGTCATCCACATATAGTAAACGGGAAGCTCTCACGTCCTCTCACGGATTGGTTACCGGTCTTGAGCGCCCGTGAGCCCAAGTCTATCCATATGCAACCCTACCAATAAATGGCCCCTTTCAGGTATCCGTAGCATGGTTTATGTCCCCTACCGGATTGGCTACCGGCCTAGAGCGCCCATCCAACCATACACTACCACGGGTTGTTCGGTCTCAATGCCCTTCCGATTCAGGTGTGACACGACAAGGATGAACCTAGCCACACCACTAGACACTCCTATGTATGTCATCCAATAACTCGGGAAAGTGTCGATAGTTACCGTCGGAGAATATCCCATACTATTCCCTCCGATGCCCAAGGACAGAAGTGTCAGTAGGACACCCTCCAATCCCAAGTCATACGTAAGCAATCACACATCAGATCTCATCATTTCTCATGCATCCAATGCATATTCATAATAGTACTCAAATCATGATATTGAAATGAATCATTATAAACATAAGCAAATCAAAATGATAGAGTAACACAACAAATGTATAAAGATTTAAATGTTACTGTTCTAACACATATGTATCAGTATCATAATGATTGAAAGAAATTTAGGGATATCATTCTTTGAATACAGCATAGTTCAATATGTGATGACTTATATGTTTATGGATATAACCATCCTTACCTTGGATGAGTTGATGATGAATTGAGAATACCAAGAATAGTCCAATAGAAGTGTTAAGGCCCTAAACAGACATCAATAATAAGTTAGAAAAGAAGTCGGGAAGATCGGATGTCATTCGAGTCAAAACTGACCAAGGTTGCTGTCAGCAACAACTTTGGTCGATGGTTTTGGTCGATGGTATCGACCAAAATGATCGACCAAAATAGTCCTCGGGCAGAATAGTGGATTTTGGGGATTTTTGGTCCGAAATGAGTCTTCCGGTGTTCGGATCAATCTGGAACTTGGAGGCATACTTAACAACAGTAGTAGGACACTATAAATCAAGGAATTAACCCAATCCAATGGTCTAATTAAAAAGCCCCAATTTGAGCTATCAAGTTCAAGTGATAAACATCATGGTATGAGTTGGAATTGATTGCATTGATGAGTAATAGCATGCAATAGTTAGAGGAACTAATAGAAATTCGATTGGAATCATATGGCAATGTTAAACATGAACATAATACACTTTATAGCTCAGTTTGATATCAAATGGTATGGTGTTAATAGGTAAATCATGGAATACATATGCTAGGCATGAGATATAAGCATTAGCATCAATGAATGGCTAGGGGAATCATGGATTGAGCATGAGTAGGCACTTGGAGTGGTGGTTGCAAGGTTGCAGCACCATTCCAAATGTCCCATCAGCAAGATGGCAATAGAAAGGAGTAGAAAATGGTAGGGTAGAGAGTGGAATGAAGAGTCTTACCTTAGTGTAGAAGATGAAGGCAAGAATCAATGATAAACTAAGTGTCTTTGATGAGATACCCTTCACACTAACCAAGGAGCTGCTTTGGGAAGCTCTCCCCACGTTTCCAGGTGAGAAAAATGATTGCAAAAGGCTTAAGGCTCGAGGTCATATTAAATAGAAAAGGAATATTCCATGGAATCATTAACTTGGCAGACTGGGACATTTTGGTCGATGCTTTTGGTCGATGGTATCGACCAAAATGATCGACCAAGATGATTTCAGCAGAAAACTCAGGTTTAGAACAGCAACTTCAAGTAGGGATTTGAAAGGCTATACAAGGTCAAATTGAGTGAGGTTTTCTTCCACAATTCAATTAAGAAGTCTAGTTTCTAGGAATACCTTCGGATTGTGCACAGGAGGTCATTTTGTACATCAACCATGTTAATCTTCTCCGATGCGCAGACTTTCCTTAAACACTGACAATGCATTTAAGCAAGGGGTATCATTGTCAATGTCCATGGACTCGATCTCCAAATCATGATCATCAATCAGGATGGTCCATAGATCTCTTCTTCCACCGCTTCGGGTCGTCGGACCTGAATACAACAGTGGATCCGGGTCAGGGTCAAGGTTAGAATAGGGCTGGATATTACAGGAGATCTCTCGAACTGCTGCCGTCTCATCTGACGAATGGTCCGAGTCCCGATAGAGTATCCCTGTGAACCAGTGTCCACTAGTGTATCCTCGAAACTCACCCCGAAATGCCTGAAGATCAAGGTCAGTAGCCTCCCATAGCAAAGGTTCCGCATGCTAGGCCGCAGAACCAAGTCCAACATGACCTGCTGAATGATGTAGGAGAGATCGATCTCGAAGCCCATGTAGATGCGGTAGATGACTAAGGCCTCCATCACTGTGACCAGATGGTGATGTCCGGCCTTTGGCATAATGTTTCGGCCGACTATGCGACCGATAATCCGTGCAGAATCCGTCATCCGTCCGCTGGTCCACGGAGTGAAGCATCGACGACTATCCCATAGTGTAGAGCATATCTCGCGAAGCTCGTATGGCATCAGATGGCTGTCCAGATCTGCTCCTGCAGGTATCCACACGCACTGCTGTGGATAGTAAGGAACCTGCAAGCTCTCAGCCAGTGCACGGGTGGAGAAGCGAATCTGAGTCCGGAAGACCCTGCTCCTTAGGACAAGTCTAAGTGGATGTCCTTGACCTCGAGCCTCCTCTGTGTAGGTAAGGTTGCTGAAGAACAACCTCACTAGCTCCGGGTATACCGGCAGATCCTCGGTGAAGAGATGAGTCCACTGCAACGTGTCGAATCTCTGCCGAATCCTAAAGACTCTGAGCTGGCGTAGGTGAAGTAGACGTCCCATCTCGATATTGCAGTAACTGAAGTAGGCCTCGTATAGGAACTCGGCCTGAGGTGTGTCGAACATGTCTGGTCTCCTAACCTCCTATCTAGCTCTGAAGGAACCTGACCTCTGCTCCTAAGTGCCCCTACAATGCCACCACGACCTCTACCTCGTCCTCGCCCTCCCCTCTGCATAGTGTGTATCTGTGAAAGAGACAAGAGACAATTCCAGTTAGTGCTACCTTAAGATTTGAGCCAAAAGGGTATTTTAGTAATTTTTCGGAAAATTTCAAATTTTGGGGGAATTTGATTTGAACATACTAGCATGTGCGCAATACTTGGAATTTCATGTCTATGAAGTTTGTTTGAAGAAAATCGATCGAAAACTTGGATTAAAGCGAAAAATTCAGCAAGAAGGAAATTTGGGGATTTTGCAATTTAGGTCAAAATTGGATTTTTGAAAAGTTGAAATTGGTTTAATCAAATTTTATGGACCTATCTACAATATCATCTTGAGCATGTAGCATTTGATCTCGTGCGAAAATTTCGAGCGGTTTGAGAGAAAACGAAATTTTTCTAAAGATAACGATTTCGGTATGAAAACGTTGCGAGATGAACACCAATATGTGAGAACTTGTTGTCTATGCATGGCATTGTGTTTAAAACCTAGGGAATATGTTTCTAAGCATTCCTAAGCATGATTTCTAGCATTGGATACAAGCAAAGCATGGTTTTGATTGAAATGCAAGCATGAGAGGATGAAAATGGAAGAAAGAATGAGAGATTTACCTTGTTTGTGATGATTGTGTGTTGTTGTGTTGTTGTTGAAGCACCAAAACACCTCAAGAACACTTGTGAGAACCTTTGGAGACTTTCCCTAGAGCTCTCTCACCTTTGAAAGAAGATAAAATGAAGTTGGAATGTGGAAATGAGGCTTATAATGCGAATTTTCGCATTCTGTCTGCATTGGTCGACTCATTGGTCGACTCGGGTCGATCGACCAATCACTCGACCAATGGTCACAGAGACCTCATTTGCTGTTGAATTTTTGGAAAATGTGATTTTTGCCTTATGGATTATTGTTTGATGACTATATGGATATATTTGAGCATGAGTTAAGTTTTCAAATCATTTGGACTTGTGGTTTATGTTGAAACTTCGAAATTCGGTATTTTGATGTTCTCAGTTTTGCAGAATGGTTACTCTGAGAAGTGGGAGTGGTGAATCCAGTGGTCAAGGAGGTGGTGAAATACCTCAGGGAGGTGGTGAAATACCTCATGGAGGTGGTGAGATACCTAATGTCGATCAGGGTACCCATAAGATACCTGGTGCCCCGAATGTTGGAAGTTTCCGAGATATTGCCAATATTATGGGCAATATGATGCAGCAGCAAGCAGCTCAGTTCAACCAGATGTTGGTGGGTTTCATGACTCTACATAATGAGACTCGAGCTGGTGCTAATGTGAATCCTTATGCCGCAGTCCTGAATGCGGGAGGTTTAGCTGGAACTCCTCATACTCCTTTGATGGAGAGTTTTCTCGAAGATGCAAGTACCCACTTTCCACTGGAGTTACCAAGAACCCCTTGTTTCCTAACAAGTGGCTTCGTGAGTTGGAGAAGGCTTTCCGACATCTGCAATGCTCGGAAGCTCGAAGATTCGTTGTTTGAGCAGAAGTTGCAACAAGAAGCCGATGCATGGTGGATCTCCACTCGGCTTTGTTTTGGAAGGTTTGCATGCGGGAGTTGTAACTTGGGAGTTGTTCAAAGAGGCTTTTTGTATGAATTACTTTCCCGAGGCGGTGAAAGATGCGAAGGAAGCTGAGTTCATGGTTCTTACACAAGGATCTCTGTCTCGTGTTGGAGTACCAACAGAAGTTCGAGGAGCTTCATTTCTTTGCTCAGATTCTCCGAAGGTTGACCTCGCCAAAGCGAAGAAGTTCTTCAAAGGGTTGCGCCTTGCCATTAAAGCTTACCTCACAGTCCAGCCTATAGTGAGCTATGCTCAAGTGGTGCATAACTCGAAGAAATTGGAAGAAACAGAGAAGGAAAGTGCACGTGTGCGGAAGCCACGGCAGCCAAGGAACTCTGGTTTGGTGGATCGTAATGATCGGCGTTTTGTGAGACCTACACCCTACCCCACTCCTACCTTTCAGCCTAAGAGTGTAGGTCGGAACTCGGGTTTTCAGCACCCGGCCCGGTTTAGACAAGTATGGCGGAAACCGACCACTAGCAAGTGCAAGTGCAAGTGCTAGGCCTTTTGTTCGGAAGCCCTCTGTTGCAGCCACCCTGTTGGACCCAAGCAATCCTGTTTGCTTCTACTGCAAGCAAGCTGGTCATTTCGCTCGTGCTCTGTCCGAAGCGGCCTGCCCAGCAGCCTGCTCCAGTGGTGAAGAGTGCTTCTGCTCCTCCCTCTGATAGAGTTTTCAGTATTTCCAGTGCTAAGCAGGATCCAAGCCATGATGTGATTACGGGTACATTGTTAGTGGCTTCTATTTTCGCATTTGTCTTATTTGATACGGGTGCATCTCATTCGTTCATGTCATCTCGCATTCATCTAGAAGACTAACCTAATCCCCGAGAAGTTGTCTAGTTGTTTATTGATTAGTACACCTACTGGTCTGTTGTGAAACTAGATAAGGGGTTATCTAAATGTCCTGTGTTGATTGGTGAGAAGAACTCGGAAGCCAATTTTGTAATTCTTGATATGAAGGACTTCGATGTTATTTTGGGAATTGATTGGTTAACAGCCCACAAAGCTGTGTTCCTTTGTTCCTCAAATAAGATTCAGTTCCATATTTGTGGAAGTCCGGTCTTAGAATTTCAGGGGGAAAAGAGAAGGGTTTGTAAGAGGGTGCTGTCCGCACCGATGCAAGTCTATGCCCTAGTGGATGATGCTTCATCTGAAGGCAAGGGTAAAGTGGAGAAAAGAGTCGATGAAGTCGGGGTTGTCTACGTGACTTTGTTGATGTCTTCCCCGATGATCTATCGGGAGTGCCTCCGAGACAGGGGATGTCGAGTTTTCTATTGATCTCGTCCCTGGTGCCGCTCCGGTATCTAAAGCTCCGTATAGGATGGCTCCTCCTGAGTTGAAAGAGTTGCAAAATCAGTTGAATGAGCTCATTGATAGAGGTTTCATACAGCCTAGTGTGTCACCTTGGGGAGCTCCAGTTTTGTTTGTCAAGAAGAAAGACGGTAGTATGCGCTTGTGCATCGACTACCGTGAGTTGAATAAGCTGACTATCAAGAATAGATACCCGCTGCCCAGAATTGATGATCTCTTCGATCAGTTGAAGGGTGCAGTTGTGTTCTCAAAGATTGACTTAAGATCCGGATATCACCAATTGAAAGTGAAGTCTAGTGATATCTTCAAGACAGCTTTCCGAACGCGGTATGGTCACTACGAGTCTAGAGTCATGCCCTTCGGATTGACCAATGCTCCTGCGGTGTTCATGGACCTCATGAACTGAGTAATTCACGATGTGCTTGATAAGTTTGTGATTGTTTTCATTGACGACATCTTGATCTATTCGAAGAGCGAAGAAGAGCATGCGAGTCATCTAAGTTTCACTTTGCAAAGGTTGCGAGAAAAGAAGTTGTTCGCTAAGTTTAGCAAGTGTGATTTCTAGCTTAAGAGAGTTGTATTCCTTGGTCATGTGGTTTCAGCCGAAGGTATTCGTGTCGATCCTGAAAAGGTTCAAGCTGTGGCTGATTGGGAAAGACCGAAGTCGGTAACGGAAATAAGAAGTTTTCTTGGATTGGCGGGTTACTACAGAAGGTTTATTGAGAAATTTTCTCGGTTGGCTGCTCCTATGACTAAGTTGACCAGGAAAGAAGAAAAGTTTGTTTGGTCTGACGCTTGTGAGAAGAATTTCCAAGAGTTGAAAGATAGATTGACAAGTGCCCCGGTTTTGACTATACCTGATAGTTCCGGTGGTATGACAGTTTATACCGATGCGTCAAAGATTGGATTGGGTTGCGTACTGATGCAACATGGCAAGGTCGTAGCCAATGCTTCTCGGCAATTGAAAGATTATGAGCAGAATTACCCCACTCACGATCTAGAACTTGCCGCTGTTGTCTTTGCTTTGAAGATTTGGAGACATTACCTCTACGGTGAGAAGATTGCCATTTTCACGGATCATAAGAGTTTGAAATACTTCTTTACCCAAAAGGAGTTGAACATGAGACAAAGGAGATGGTTGGAACTGGTCTCTGATTATGATTGTGATATTCAAGGTATCACCCAGGGAAGGCAAACGTTGTTGCTTGATGCTCTTAGTAGGAAGAACCAGAAGAAGACTTTGGATTTGAATGCTTTGAGTTTACCATTGTGGTCTTCTATGGAGAGTTTTGATTTGGAAATTGTCCCTGAGAATTCTGATTTTATTCTTTTTGCCATGACGGCAAGATCTGGTCTTAGAGATAAGATTGTTGCTCTGCAGAGTTCCGATCAAGAGCTTTTGATCAAAGTTGAGAAGATTTCTTCGAATCCTGAGTCGGACCCCGACTTTGGTATATCCATGGATGGTGCTTTATTGTTTAGAGGAAGGCGTGCGTGCCTGCAAACCGAAGAAGTTAAGAAAGAAATATTGAAGGAAGCACACCGATCGGTCTTTACTATACACCCGGGAAGCACCAAGATGTACAAGGACTTGAAGGAACATTTTTGGTGGATTGGTCTGAAGGCTGATGTTGATGATTTTGTTGCCAAGTGTGAGACTTGCCAACGTGTGAAAGCCGTTCGACAACCCCCATCTGGATTACTTCAACCTCTTCCTATTCCTAGCTGGAAGTGGGAGGATATCTCTATGGACTTTGTGACTAGCTTGCCTCGGACAAGTAAAGGCAATGACAACTGTGTGGGTGATTGTTGATAGGTTGACCAAATCAGCCCACTTCATTCCTATGAAGATCACTCATACTCCGGATAAGCTAGCGAGGCTTTATGTGGATAATGTGGTTTAATGCCGCATGGTGTGCCATTGAGTATTGTTTCGGATCGTGATCCTAGGTTCACCTCAAGGTTTTGGAATAGTTTGCAGAAGGCCTTGGGAACCCAATTGAACTTGAGTACAGCTCATCATCCACAGCCTGATGGACAATCTGAGCGGACAATTCAGACATTGGAAGACATGCTCAGATCTTGTGTGGTGGATATGGGTGGTAATTGGGATGAACACCTAGCTTTGGTTGAGTTTGCCTATAACAACGGTTATCAAGCAACAATAGGCATGGCTCCATTCAAGGCTTTGTATGGCAGTACTTGTAGGACACCTTTGTACTGGACTGAGACAGGTGAAAGAAAAGTCTTAGGTCCTGAAATGATTGAAGCTACGAGTGCTATGGTAGATATGATAAGAGAAAGGATTAAGTCTGCCTTGATCAAGAGAGAAATCTTATCTTGATAAGAGAAGGACCGATTTGGAATTTCAAGTTGGAGAGAAAGTCTTTTCGAAGGTTTCACCAATGAAGGGTGTGATGAGATTCAATGTTAAGGGAAAGCTTAGCCCTCGTTTCATTGGACCTTTCGAGATTTTGGAAAAGGTTGGACCTGTTGCGTATCGATTAGCATTACCTCCGCCTCTTGCTTTGGTGTTCACAATGTGTTTCATATTTCGATGCTCCGAAAATACATAGAGAATCCGGAACACATTTTGCAGCAAGCACTGAAGGACTTAGTGCTGATTTGACCTACGATGAAGAACCGGCCGAAATCTTGGATAGGAAGGACAAGCAGCTACGGAATCGCACCATCCCTTTTGTGAAGATTCGGTGGAAGAACCATACCCCCTGAAGAAGCTTCTTGGGAGAAGGAAGAAGACATGAAGGAGAAGTTTCCTTACCTCTTTGGAAGCACAGTACACTTTCAATTTCGAGGACGAAATTTCTTTAAGGGGGGAGAATGTAAAACCCAGCCCTAACCTTGACCCGGAAACCTTGTTATTTGTAGGTCCAGGTGACCCGAAGTAAAGTAAGAAGTCAGCTTTGGGCCATCCCGATGGAGGACTTGGTGTCCGGCTTTGAATCCATGAGAGTTGATGATGAAGTTCTATTTATGGAAACTGAATCTTGATGAAGATCGGATTAGTTGATGGACTTGGAGTGCTCTCTATCATGGTTTGAAGGCATTTCTACCTATTAGGTAAGTCACTTGTTATGTGTGCAAAACCCCTTTAGGATTGGATTTGATCTGGGTCTTCAATTCCCTGTTTTGGAATTGCTGTCAGCATTGGTCGACTGATTGGTCGACTGGACCAGTCGACCAATCCACTCGACCAATGAGTGTTGTCTTTGGCAATTAGGTCTTGCTTGCTCTATTTAAGTCCAATCTCGAGTCTACTTCGTATTTGCTGCCTCCAAACTCTTTGGAACGAACCAAAGACCTCTGCAAGTCATCTCCCTTGCATCCTTGGTGATTTTCTTGACGGATCTTCGTCAAAACTCTTCCTTTTGCATCAAAGGTATGTCTAAACTCTCTTCTTCTCCTCCATCTCTGTTTTTCTTTCCTTTTTGAGTTGAGACAGTAGAGGAGATGCTGCATTCTCTGTTGCAAACATCTCTGGACTTGTCTCTCATGATCATCCTAAGGATTAATGGCTAAAACAGTGATCTTAACCATGATCATTGCAAGCTTTTGAAGGAATCATGATCAAACCATGATCTAGTCTTTGTTTAACTTCTGATTTGAATTCTGATCTCCTTGGATCTTCTATATTGATCATGTTAGTAGTCAATTGCTGTGTTTTCTTTTCATGATCCATGATCTATCAATCTCTAGTTGTTTCTCTTCTACCATACCATGTTTTCTTCATGAATCATGATAGTTACATATATGGTAGGTTTTGTTTCCTTATTTAGATATATGCTTTTAAGCCTATTTCCTTGAAGATCTAAGTATGCTTTTCATGATACCTTTACCCGAATCAATGATCCATTCTCCTATTGTTCTTGTCTTTGATTTCTATCTTGAATTCTTTAAGATCCATGGTTGATCTAATTATGGTAACTTTTTGTTTCCTAATTTGGATCTTGATTGCTTGATTGGATTAGTGTTTTGAGGTCCCCTATATGTTAGGATACTACTGATGTAGTTTACCCCTTGATTAGTACCCTTTTGAACCACCAAATTCGGATTTGATATCTCAAAACTCTGTTTTTTTGGGCTACTGTCTGCATTGGTCGACTGATTGGTCGACTGGACCAGTCGACCAATCCACTCGACCAATGAGTACAGCAACTCCAGAATTGGTCTGTGTTGGATGTTTTGGTATCTTTTCTGTTAGGGATCTTTCCTAATATGTTGTATACACTTGTTTAGGACCTTCTTCTCAAGTTTGCCAAGATCTTTCTTGATTTCTTCGGATTCCTTTGCGAGTTATAAAAGGTAAGGATGGTTACTTCTTTAACAACATAAATTGCATATCTTAGTTTCTATATTTGAATCTTGTTAAGTTATTTCTTTAATTAGACTCTTATAATGTTATACTACTGTGGTACTGTCTTGATATCAGTAGCATTACTTATTTATATTGAATTGACTCATGTATGATTTACTTACCAATTATATACAAAGTGATTGTAATTATTGATTTCTTTCCATATATGAAGTTACCATATATGTGATGATATGAATTGATGCATGTGTATGCTTAAGTATGGTTTGGAAAGGAGAGGTGTCCTTTTGACACTTCTGTCCTTGGACAACTACGGGAATATTATGGGATGTTTCCGGAGATGCCCTCTGGACACCTTCCTAAACTGTTGGATGACATATCTAGGATTGTCTAGTAATTTTTGGCTAGGATGTGCTGTTATGTCAGACCCTAATCGGAGGGGTATTGAGACCGAACGACCCGTGGTAGCAATGGGGATTCATAGGGGCTCAAGACCGGTAACCAACCCGTGAGAGGACAGGAATCACATTGTGGGGGCCATTTATTGGTAGGGTTGCATATGGTTAGACTTGGGCTCACGGGCGCTCAAGACCGGTAACCAACCCGTGAGAGGACGTGAGAGCTTCCCGTTTACCATATGTGGATGATCAATAGGGTTGATGAGTCCGTAGTCAGGGACTATGAGGACTCTAGTGTGAAGGATACCGGAAAGGATCGTCAGGGATGAGGAATGGACGTATCTGGATCTGACTTGATGTAACTAAGTAGAAGACTTGCATTTGGCTAGGCTTTACCCTGACATGCGCCGGTACTTAGGCCAATGGTGATGTGAGAGAGTGGTGACCTATACCCCCAGCCATGGAATGTCCCGAGGGATGCCGGACCCATTACCAACTGATGATGAGTGATTGAGACCTTCCTAAAGAAGTACGGTGCTATGACTTAAAGCATGTCTGCCAATAGAGACCAGCATATATAGAGTTAGATTCATACATTCATTGTTTGTCTCATACCATATTGCATTTATGTTTGTTCTGAAATCCTGCCATTTATGTTATTATGGATTTAACTGCCTTACTGAGTTTCTTTGAAACTCATTCCTTTATTGTACAATGTTTGTTAGACTATTCTCTACAGTCTTGAATATTATGACGGCCCCTATGAAAAAGCGCAAGGTGAAGAGGCATATCTCCAGGAAGGTGATTGCGGTTACAACAATTACACTGAAGATCCCGCGAGTGGTTATGCTCCGTAGGATGCTTAGTCCGACCATTGAGTGGAAGCGCCCTTGTGCTGTTTATGAGATTTATACTTATAGGGATGTTGTCTATAAAGTGGAGAACAATTTAGTTACCCATTGTACTTGCTACTGGGATTAGATTTTGTCTTGCTTATTCTCTTTTAGAACTACTTTTCCGCTGGTTGTAGAGTGGGATTTTGCCTCACTTTACTTATCTGTTTTTGACACTCTGATTATATCTAGTACTCTGATTTATATATGATTCATTCTTTCCTTATTGGATCTATGGTTTATCTTCCGCACTTTTATTATTATTGTTCATGATTATGTTATTGTTTATGTGGGAGGTTGATTACTCGATACCTGATCTTCGGGCTGTGGATCACACTCTCGGGTATGCCAGATAGGGTACCGGCTGGGAGGATGTGACAAAAGCACCCTTGTATAGCAATATACATGGGGGCGGTTGCTAGTGGCGGTCGATTGAACCAAGCGACCGACTGAAGCGACCGCCCGGTCTGTTTTCGGGGTTTTACCCTATTTTGCCCCTTGTTCGTTATAAATAGCATCCCTCACCCTATTAACGCATTATTATGTTCGGGATTGCTATTTTGGGCGATTAGGCGGCTGTGGAAACGTGCGGGATTCAGGTTTGAAGTGCTGTTAATGATATGAAACATTTTCTCTTCTATTCTTGGTGATTTTGATTAAGGTAATGAATCTCCATCTGCAATTCGCTTCTTTTTAACCTCTGATTGATATGAACCCATCTCATTTTTGTTAGTGGTTACCCATTTGATTTGTTGTACTCCCTTTCCAATGTTCTTGATGAGATCCTGTCCAGAAATGAATCCCTGCATTTGTTAATGAATGGATCTAGTCAGGGGGAAAGTTTCTGGGTAATCCATTTATGGTATTTGTTAGGTTTCTTATCACCTAGTGTCTCTTGGAGTGTTAGATTCGAGACTTTGGCCATGATCACTCGAAAACCGGATTGATAACGGATGATCAGAAGCCTGAGTTTCGGATTTGAAACTCTCTGTTTTTGGGGCGGTCACTAGTGGCGGTCGCTCAACCTAAGCGACCGGCTCAAGAGACTGGCCGGTTTCCAGTGTCTGTGTAAGTTTGATTTTGGATTTGTTTTGACTCTTGACTCTTATATATTCTTGTAACCCTATGCCTAGGTGTTCTCTGTTTCAAATAAAAGTCTTATAATAGTTTTTGGATTGCAAGTTAGAGGACTTCTACTAAATTACAGGTAAGGACATGCATTCTTATTTATATGCAATTACATATACATGATGATTCTATTGTTCTATTTACTATGCGTTGATCATGTAACTTGCTGTAATTGTATAAGGCATGTGAATCTTATTGTACACTTGTTGTTTGTGGTATTCCTTGATGTACTTCATCTTTTATGATATTGCACAACTGTTCATGATATGATAAAGAGTGATGTAGTGTGATTGTGATGGAAGGGGTATTCCTTTGGGATATCTTAGAAGGCTGTGGAATGGGACACATGCCTGCTGATGTCTCCAGCACTATCATGATTACTGGATGACATATTTAGGAGAGTCTAGAATTGCATGGCTAGGTACCCCACATGCTAATACCCTTTCTGCAGGGGAATTGAAGCCGGGTGACCCATGAGAATGGTGACGTGACTATGTGTCATCCAACAGCGGTAACCAGTCCGTGCGGAGATTCAGTGGTCCACAGTTGGTCATGTAATGGTAGGGTTGCATATGTTAGGGTTGGGCTCATGGACGTCCAAGGAGCGGACCGGGTGTCGCGAGGAGTCATGAGAGCATCCGCCCCAATAATATGTGGATGACCATAGGGTTAAAGAGTGGAGTCCAACAGAGGTAGCCAGTCCGTGAGGATTCACACTCCTAGGTTGCGAAGGATACTGAACCGAGTTGGTTGGTGCCATAGGGGAAGTATCTGGACTTCATATAGTATGTTACCATTATGACTTGCATTGGATTAGAAACCCCGACATGCGCCAGTACTCATTGCCAATGGTTGTGGTGAGAGAGTGTTGACTTAACCCCCAGCCATGGTTTGAGAGCCAGGTGTGGACTTACCCCTTTGCCCAGGATCCCTACAGAGGTAACCAGTCCTTGCCGGATCAGAGTGATGAGACTTACCCAAAGGAGGGCTGGTGTATTTTCTTAAAGCATGTCAGCTTATAGAGACTTGCATAGTTAGATCTTAGTAGCATTCATATTTCTGCATATCATCCATATCATTTCATATGTGCATTCGTGGATTGTATTGACATATATATGAGAATTGCTTGTTCCTTACTGAGTTCGTTGGAACTCATTCCTTTCATTGTATGTATTATATAAACTGTACAGATGGTTGCACAATGTAAGAAGTTGGAGATGATTCATATGAAAGAGCCTTCTCGTATGAAGCTGATGTGGCACAGACAGTGATACATGAACTTGCAGAGCATGAAGTCTCCTAAAGATGAAGATTATTTAGTTATTCTTTTTGCTTCCGCTGATCTCGATATTACATTTGATTCTTGATTCTTTCCTTTGATTCTTTCTTGGATATTTATTGGAGTATTTGGACTCCTGTAACCTTTTTATTAATTATTGCACTTTTCTTGCTCTTGATTATCTGTATTTGTATTTATTATTGTTGATAGACTAAAACTATGAATCCTGTGACGGTTCACATCCGCGGGTTGTCGGGCGGTTAACCGGGCCCGGCGGGCAGGGTGTGACAGAGAGGGATATAGAGAGCGATAAACTTTGAGAGAGATTGAAAGAGGTTGAGAGATAAATCGTGAGAGAAACTAAGAGAGGGATTAAAATTAATGATAAATTAATAATAATTTATAATTAAAATGTCCAAATAATCCTTGTAAAAAAAAAAAAAAAAAAAATAAAAAAAAAAAAAATTTTTGTTTTTGAAAAAAAAAATAGAGAAAAAAAAATTTTTGAAAAAAAAAGAAAAATATTTTTTTTTAAAAAAATTATAATAAATATTTAAGGGTAAATGGTAGTTGGAGGGGTTGTGAGAATAGGTAAAAATTTAAAAAAAAAAAAAAAAATGTATTTTGATAAATTAAATCTGAATCGTCCAACAAAATTTCTATTTTTTCCTATTATTTATGGGTTAGTTAAGTTTAACCTAATATCACCAGTTGTTGATTATTGTTGGTGGTAACATCTCTTTCTTCTTCCTCTGTTCCTTCTCTAATATAGTTCTTCCAAGGGTCAATGCAACTGATTTTCTTGAGAGACTTAGAGGAAAAAGACTGGTTTTTGTGAGAGATTCATTGAACATAAATATGTGAGGATCTCTTGTTTCATTTGAGATTGAATTAGAAACAAGAAAAGAGTCATGAGATATCATGGAAGACGGAAATTCTTTTTTCACTTCTTCAACACGACAGCAAAAGAACTACTGCAATCAAAGGGTCCAAACTTGATAAACGCAGATGAAAGAGTTTTCAGTGAAACTGGAGAGGGAATAGAGGAAGAAATAGAGAAAGAACAAAGGAAGAAGAAAGAAACGTTACTCTAATCGCCGTTGTTTTATTTCTTTTCTTTTTGAAATTTAACTGGTGAAGATTATCTTAACTAACCCATAAATAATGGGAGGAAAAATAAGAATTTTATTAGTTGATTTAGATTTAGTCAATAGATCTGATGGTAGAAATTTAGAGCCATTCAGGTAAAAAAATCAAAGGGGCCCTCGGCGCCCCCCCCCCCCCTTATTTTGGTGTAATAAAAAGGGGGGCAAAAAAAAATTTATGGGAAAAAAAGGGGGGGGGGCGCTGGGGGGGGGGGGGGGGGGGGGGGGGGGACTCTTCTTCCCAAGGAGAAAACTTTCCGATGGTTCTTCCATGCATGGGGCACGCTTTCTTCTGAGGACTAGTTGAAGTGCAAACAAACTAGTCGGGAGTTTAGATCCTCTATCCATATAGAGAAAAAAAAAATTCTAACCTATATAATTAGATCATAACACATCCAACTTAAAGCAAAATCCACATTTTAGTAAATTAGCTAAAAATTGAACCTAACACCATGAGAATGAAGTTAAGAGGGGACTTGATCTTCTTCAGTGAGTGTGGAGAAATTTGTTTTTGATGCGTCCAAAATCTGCTCAGCCCTTGGATCTCCACGTGATGTCCTGCAAAACGAAAGCGTCAGATGTGGCCCGACCGCTGGGGTCGGGAGTCCACCTCTGAAGGCTAAGTCAGTTGATGAACTTAATCACAAACGGCTCTGCTAGAAGCACAGAGCTAATGAATGAAGAAACGGGAAAGGTGATCTAGATAGCAGGACGCCGATAGTTTGGATCTATCAGTATGTATCTGAACCTGAGTCTCAGATAGTATTCTTTTTGATCGATTGATCCCTCCCTCATCTTGTATGGTAGTGAGGTTTATATAGAGTGTACCTTCAAATCTCCTTCGTTGGATGCACTCGAGCCTTCTTCGGGTAGTCGTTGGATCTTATCAATAAGATCCGTTGAGCGATAGACTTCTACTAGTTTGGACTAGTAGAGGACTCCTGAGATAACCGTTAGGTTATGCGATAGTTATCCCTTTGATGATGATTATCTGCAGCCGTCAGTTTGAGTCTGCTGTCATCAGGGTGATTACCCTAATCCATAAGTAAGATTAGGGCACGCTTGCAGCAGAATAATCTTTCTTCTTCAGCAAGCCATCTTCCGGCTCCGGTTCGCTCGGGAGCGATTCGGTTTTCTCCGTCTTGACCGGGTCGAGGATCGGACCAGGTATGAACCCGGTCAGATCATAAACTCTCCATATCACGAGCCCCCCAGACCAAGCGTTCGGTCTATCCCGAGGGCTTGGTTTTTAACTGGGTTCGTCGTCAGGTGATGATCTCTGCGTGCTTCATTAAATGTCATATCACATTTAATGCGGTGGTCACTTTTCCTCGAGTGTTATGAGTGTAAGGCCACGTATCTTCGTTTCAGTTGATCTGTCGTGGCTCACGTCATCCAAGCGACGGTTTCCGAACGCCTATTTCGGATTCGTGAGTTCAAACTTTCAAAACGTCTTTGAATCTTGATCGTTGATTTTGAATCAATCTCGATCGTTCAGATTCCCGAACACTCGTGCGGGAGTTTTAAAAGCGGTTCATTGTCTTCGTAGGTTTCATTCTTCCTGTCTGGAATTTGAACCTTTGTTGTCTGCTTCCGCCTTCCTGCTCTCAAGCTTCCGTCTCACCGAATCAGTAAGTTTACTTGGTCTTTTCTTTTTGTAGTTTATCAGAACGAGTAATGGTGGACGATAGGGCTTCTTTAGTACCCCATGTTGGTGATAGCAAGTGATGCCTTTGCTTCTCCCGCTCCCGAACAGTCGGATAGTGATAACAAAACCCTAACCGTCCTCCGGCAGGAGAGTCTCGCGAAGTTTCTCAAAAAGGTTTTGAAAGAAAAACCGAAAGTTCTCTCTGTCCTTCTCGAGTCTAGATCTTCCAAGATTGTCGAGTCTTCTAGGCAGCCTCAAACCTCCGGGTCCAATGGTGGGCCTGGCTCTGTTCCTTCCATTTATAATGGAGAAACCCTTCTTTCAGCTGTCCAAGATTTTGACCTTCCTTCCTCATATCAGGTTAGGGCTCCCCACCCTGATGAGAGGGTTGATTCATCCCTTTCGGGTGAATTTTCTCTCGTACATAGATGCACCGGAAAGCGGGGTTCGCTTTCCCTTTTTTAATCCTTTATTCTCCGCAGTTTTGAATCACCGGAACATTTGTCCCGGAATGCTCCTCCCCAATAGCTGGCGTCTCATCGTCGGCTTCTTGGGTTTGTGTTTTGAGCTTGGCATTACGCCATCTCTTTCTCTTTTTGTACATTTTCATGTTCTTTCTATCTCCCATCCTCCCGGATGGGTCTTTCTTTCCAAACGCAATAAGGCTGAACTTGATTGGAGGGGCAGCATCCTTGTCAAAGGAACTTGCCCTTCTAATCACAAAAGATGGCGCGAACGATACTTTTTCTCGTCGAGCGCCTCCATCGGATCTTAACTTCCCGACCACCCGGAGGAGGTTTACTTCTTCGTCTGAACGTAACCGGGGCCTTCCCTTATCCAAAGAAGACGAGGCGGCCATCGGGAAGATCAAATCCATTCCGTGGTATCAAGAGATACATGGATATGAAATGGAGTATAACTCCATCCTTCAAGATCTTGGGGCTTGGCTCATTGTGAGCTTCTAACCATCATCCTTTGATTTGACTGAAGTGATATGTCTTGAATTCTCGATTCTTGTCCTTCTTCTTTGCGGTGCCTCCCGTAACGAACCCCGAAAGCCTGCGGGTGAAGGCCGCTAGGGCCGTTGTGACAGCCGAGCAACGATCGCCTAGGGTCTTGACTGCAGATCAAGAGGTTTCTCTTCCCTCTCCCGACCCCTCTTACAGGGGTATCGGGAATATCAGGGCCCGTAGCTGATGCTTCGGGTAAAGGGAAGAAACCAATGGTGGAGAGGGCTAACGTCTCCTCCTCTCGTCCGAACCAAGAGGAGGCATGACACAATTGATGCTCCCTCCAACAAAAAATCCAAAGCTTCGACGGATGGTGAGGAAGTCTTCATCCCCCATTGGACCCCGAAGATGACCGACGAGGTCACTCGGGATCCCGAGAAAGCTGCAGAGTGGAGCTCCCTCGGTCTTGCTCCTTCCGATCGCCAGAGTTTGAAGCCCTGGATGACACCTCCCTTGTTAGTCAATCTACAAGGTACCGGTCTTCTTGCTTACTTATGTTTTCATAATTTCTTATGACTTCTTCTCGATATCTTCCGTCTTCCCCGGAATGCTGTGTTGAGCTTTTATCAACACATGGAAGCATTGAGCCGGGTTGGTCGCACCAGCTCCTTGCCGCAAACTTGTGAAGAGAAATTGGCCAAGGCCAATTCTGAAATAGACTAGCCGACTGCAGCCTACCGTGGAGCTGCAGAAAAAGCATGAGGAAGAAGTGATCTCCCTCAAGGAAGCTCTTGAAGCTTCGAAAATTCGTGTCTCTCGCTCTCCCGAGCGCGAGGCCAGGAAGCAAAAGGCAGCTGCCACGTTGTTTGGTGACAACCTTGAAATCAAAAGTAGGGAGCTCGAAGAACATCTGAAGTTGGCAATCCCTAGCAAGCCCGAGCATATAAAGCCGAGACCTTCGGAAGGAGTGCATTCGGAAATACCGAACAGCGTACCTTTCTCCGAATTGCTAGGTTTCTACAACATTCGGGCTTATCGCATGGGGCGGAACGACGTTTGGGAGCAGATCCTTGGAACGATCCCCGACTTCGACACTTGCTCCTTTTCGTGAGGTATGCCACCTAGAGGTCTTCGGGAAAGTTGGTATGGATCTTCCAGACCGGGCTTAGGGAGAAGATGATCCTTTTCCAGCTGACCCTCAATATGAGGCATATCCGAATGACGAGCCGGCACTTCCAGAGGAGAAATCACAAGCCGAGTCTCAAGTTGTTGTTTGAGAGGATTCAGCCGATGCCACTCTTGAGGAAGGCTCTTCTCATGGTCCCGAGAAAAGTCATCCCGACCAGGGGTCCCTCGGGCAACAATGAAGAAAAGGCTTAGGGAGTTGTTCTTTTGTAAAGATGTACCCTCAATTTAATGAATAGACATTTCTTTATTCATGTTGGCCTCAAAATTTCCCCGTCTCTCGTCGAAGTATTGCCTTGAATATCAAAGTATTAATGATAAAACTTATCACTTAACTTTTCATTCCTCGCCGAATAATGATCTTATAGAAATATTGTGAAGATGCGTTTCGGGAAGATGCGTTAATCTTCCCCACTACTTCATTTATTGCAAAGTCCGCACGTTTCCCTTCTGCGAAGTTCAAACGTTTTCCTACTTTTGTGTACCATTCATCGTTTCCAATGAATCGGAAATACATCCATTATTTTAATGGCAGTGCGACGATTGGAGGTTTCTCTCGCATCAGTGCTCGCTTCCACATGTTTCCATGTGGCATTCCTTCGACCGTTGATCTTGCTTTTTGCGGATTTCGAAGCGTCATTTCGATCTGAGTCGTCGGTTGTCCTTAGCCTTCAACCGTCGTCTTATACCCTTAGGCTATTTAAAGCCTTCGTGGGTACTCTCCATCTATCCTGACTTCTGCAAGATAGATTTGCTAAAGTGCCAAAGCAACCTTTCGTCCTTCGGCCTGCTTCTGTATTCCTCGTACTCCAACGACAGCTCTATCCATTTTTGAACAAGTGAGTTTTTTGATTTCTCATCTCTTTCCCCTCTTCCCCCCGAAGTAAAACCGCACAGTAGTTATACTTGGGGTTTAGTTTGTTGGTCCGTCGAAGCTTTAGAAAACTAGGGTTTCCCCATTGTTGCTTGTAGTTTATTTCTGTACTGATACGGCTGGTTTTTTTGTTGTTTTGCATAGTGGCTCCCAAAATCAACCCGAACTTTATTAGAGAAAAATCTTGCAAGAAAAGGGTTGCGTCGGTGGTGGTTGGGGCCAGTGCGGTGGTTTCAGCTAGTGAATCCTCCAAGCGTAAGGCGATCGCTGGCGGTGAATCTTCAAGTCGATTCCCGCAGCTTCGTTGATGCCGTCCCCTGCGCCTCCTTTGCCCGAAGTGATCGCTCGTCTTTCCCAGGAAGATCTTGATCACTCCGTTGCCGATGGTGCTGCCGGCACTCCGCTGGTGAGCCTGTTGGTGAGCCTGTTGGTGCACCCCCGAAGAAGACTCTTCGGGCATCCGAGGCAACTATGTTGGCGTCTCGATGAAGGTGTGGTCCCCAAGTAGGTGCTGCTCCTATTTCTAACTCCAGTGCTTGTTTGGCATCCTCCTCCTCTCCTTCTGAGTTGGAGGATTTTGCCACCAGGAAGCGCCGTCGGGTGACAAGTGATGAAGCTCAGCCTTTGCTTGGTGTAGTTCATCCTTCTCATCCTTCGCTGAATTAGTGTCAAACGAGTTTGACAAAGCGTTGGAATGGTGTACCGCTGCTCGAATGACTTCGAGAGCGCAGCTTCTTTCCAAACTTCCGGATGAAGTCTTTACGAAGTCACCGGTGATGTAAGTCTTTCTTCATTATCCTCTCGATTCTGAAAAATTACTTTTCTCGCTCCTCGCTAACTCGAAAGTTGTTTGCAGGAGTCTTGTCGGTAACTTCCACAACCGAGTGGAAGCAGTTACTAGACTCAGTAGGTTGAGCAATGAAGTTTCTAGGCTTCGGGAAATCTCTGAAGCTAAAGATGTTGAGATTGCTCGCCTTCGGAATCTAGCTTGGGAGGTGGCAGGAGAAAAGAATTCGATGATTGGTCGTCTTCGGTCGGACTTGGATGATGCCGGGGAGAAGATCCGGCGATCGGAGCGGACAGTTGGAAAGTCGGGAGCTAAAGGATCTAAAACATTACCCGAAAGGCAAGCTGTCGTTCCTTTGCCCGAATCCCTTCCAACCGATGTTCGCAGAGCCTGCGTCTTCAAGTATTTACACAGTAAGCCTTTTGTTGATATGCTGAATGCTTATAACTTGCAAGGCGCATCGGGATGGTGAGAACGAAGTATGGGAATCAATATTAAGGAAAGATCCTCATTTTGATACGACTCCCTTCAGTGCTATTTGCCATCCTGAAGTGTTTACCTACCTGGGTATTCCTCCTCCCGACTGGACCAAGGATAAGATTGATCCTCCACCTTCCGATCCAGATATTATGCAATATCTGGAAGATTCTCCTGTTTATTCTCCACTGGAAGAAGTCAATTATGACGAGCTTGTACCGAATGCGAGTTTGGTCGAGGACCATTCTTCTCCTGGACAAGCTGGACAAAGAGTATGAAATTGCGGAGGATTTTCTGAATATCGAAATATTTTTGTAATTCTCATTTCTTCTCTTCTTTTCCTTGACTCCCCACCAATGGTTGACTCATATGTTTGTTCTAGCAAAGTCGCGTCGATCTTGTATAACTTGTTAACAGTCACCTGTAATGACTTTCTTCTTTGATCAAAGATTGTATCCAGCTCTTGTAATTATTTTGATACTGGCCTCTTTGGATCTTCTGAAGAAATAAGAAATTACTTTATCTTTGAACTTTGCTAGCCACTTGAATCGCCGTTGCACTAGGTCTTAGTTGTCTGAAACAATGCCTTTACTTAAGGATTTCTGGAGAAATACAATAAGTCTGAGAAGGAACTCACTCGGGTTTTAAACCGATGCCTTATACTTAAGGATTTCCGGAGAAATACAATAAGTCTGAGAAGGAACTCACTTGGGTTTTAAACCGATGCCTTATACTTAAGGATTTCCGGAGAAATACAATAAGTCTGAGAAGGAACTCACTCGGGTTTCAAACCGATGCCTTATACTTAAGGATAATTCAAAAATTCAATAAGTCTCGAAGGAACTCACCCGGGTATCAAACCGACGCCTTGCAAAAGGAACTCACTCGGATTTTCATCCGATGCCCCGACTTAAGAAAGTTCGAAAAAATTTCCATAAGCGTTGAAGTGTTGAAGGACCCACACGAATTTTCATCCGATGCCTTATAGTTGGATCTTGTTCTTGAATGTGGTGTATGATGCCCCCCAATCAAAAGATAGTTTGTTGAAAGCCAAAAATTGCATTGATTGAGTTGAAAATGATTACATCACGAACAAAATCGAAATCATCCTCAAGGATAAAACTTTTTGAGATGCCTAGCATTCCACGAACGATCCAACTCTTTCTGGGAATCTATGTTCTTCAGCCTGTAAGCTCCTGAACAGACCGGTTTCACAACCATATAGGGTCCTTCCCAGGAAGGGTCCAACTTTCTTTGGTGACGCGGGTCGGAAGCTAGGGTGTTTCTCAACACCAAATCTCCAGCTAAGTGACGATTCTTCACTCGAGTATTATAATGAGACGCTATCCTTATTTGATAATGTTGAGTTCGTGCTATTGCCTTTGCCCGAACTTCGTCCAACAAATCAAGACTATCAAGCAGTCCTTGTTCATTTGCTTTTTCCTCGAACTCACGATCCCGTAACGTTCCCGCCATTATCTCCACAGGTGCCAATGCTTCGGATCCATATGCCAACCTGAATGGAGTTTCTCCCGTAGGTGTTCGAACCGTAGTTCTATAAGCCCACAATACATTATGTAGTTCTTCGACCCAAGAAGCTTTGTCGACTTCGAGTCTTCTCTTTATTCCTTCCAGTAGCGTTCGGTTAGTAACCTCTACCTGGCCATTGCTTTGGGGGTATGCCACCGAGGACATACGATGCTCGATCATATATGTTCCACGTAATTGCTCAAATTGTGGACAGTCGAACCGAGTACCATGGTCGTGACAATTATCTTTGGAATCCCAAAGCGATATATGATTGATTCAAGCACAAATTTCTCCACTTTTTTCTCAGTAATTGTCGCCATGCAATCGGCTTCTACCCATTTTGTGAAGTAATCAATTGCTACTATCGGATATTCCCGTCCGCCTGATGCCTTGGTGAATTTGCCCATGATGTCAATTCCCCACATTGCAAAGGGAATGGGATTTAGAATTGAAGTCATAATTTCCGCCGGGCGCTTCGACATCGTAGCATGAATTTGACAGGTTACTACATCGACGAACGTAGTCCATAGCAGCCTCTTGGATCTTAGGCCAATATAACCCCAGTCTTAGAATTTTGTGGGCCGGGGCTCGCCACCCATGTGAGCGCCACAAATTCCTTCATGAACCTTGGCCAAAGCTGATTTTGCTCCTTCGAGGCCTATACATCTCATAAGGGGTCCAGCATAAGATCTTTTGTATAGTCTCCCATTCTGAAAGACAAATCTAGCTGATCGAATCTTGATCAACCTTGCCTCTACTGGATCCTCGGGTAACTTGTCATCTCTTAGATATTCAATTATTGGATCCATCCAAAGCAACGTTCGCTTCAATATAAGAAATTTCTTTCTCATGATAACTTGGAAAAGTTACCTCTTCAATGTAGACCGAAGGGTCTAGATTCTTTTCCTTGGCATTGGCTAGTCGGGATAGCTCATCCGCCACCGAATTTTCATTCCTCGAAATCCGAGATATCTTCAAATTCCGAATTGGTTCTGAAATGCCTGCACTATCTCCCGATATTTTTGCAAGCGTGGTTCTTTAATGCCATACTCCCCCTGGACTTGGTTGACTATAAGCTGAGAGTCACTATAAATAGTAACATCTGCAATAGCTAATGCCTTTGACAACCGAAGTCCTGCTATCAGGGCCTCATATTCCGCTTCGTTATTACTTGCATCAAATGTGAATCTCAAAGCATATCGAATAATAAATCCTGCTGGACTTTTTAATAGAATTCCAACTACCGCTCCATCTTTATTACTCGAACCATCCACATATACCTCCCAAGTGGTTGGTATAATGGGATCCTCAATGGTGGGTTCCACTGGTGCAGTAGTTTCTACTACAAAGTTGGCTAATGCTTGAGCCTTGATTGCAGTGCTGGGCTTAAAACTCACTTGGAACTCACTTAGCTCAACCGACCAGTATACCATCCTTCCAGACAAATCAAGTTTGTTAAGAACTTTACTAAGAAGAAAAGTTGTAAATACCTCAATTGGATGAGCCTGAAAATATGGCCTTAGCTTCCCGGCGGCCATCATGAGAGCCGAGCTCGCTTCTCAATCTGCGAATATCTCGTCTCCGCATCCAGCAACATGTGGCTTACATAGTAAATCGGCCACTGTTTCTTATCTTTCTCTCGAACAAGTACCGCACCGACCGCCGAAAGGGATGTCGCTAGATATAGCTGTAATATTTCCCCCTTCTCCGGGTCCGGATAGGATCGGTGGTTGTCCAAGTGCTTCTTTTAATTCCTCGAAAGCTTTCGGCACTCTTCAGTCCACTTTGCTTCCTTATCGCCCTTCAGGTCTTTAAGTGCCTTGAAGAAAGGCAAACATTTTTCTCCGACTTGGAGATAAATCGATTTAAGGCAAGCAACTCTCCCCGTCAAACATTGTACATCCCGAACGGTTTTGGGAGCCTCCATATCAATCGAGCTTGTATTTTGGCAGGATTTGCCTCAATTCCCCTCTCGTGATACCATGAAACCCAAGAATTTGCCCGAGGAGACTCCAAAGGCACATTTTTCGGGGTTCAACTTCATTTGATGTTTCCTCGATCGAGAAAACCTCAGTCAAATCTGCAACGTGATTTGCTTTTGTAAAGCTTTTCACCAAAGCATGTCGTCAACATATGCTTCAACATTCTTTCCTATTAGCTCTTTGAAAATCTTGTTGACGGCCCTCTCGATATGTTGCTCCCTGCATTCTTCAGGCCAAAAGGCATGACCTTGTAATAATAGCTTTCACGATCAGTCATGAAAGCCGTATACTTCTCATCCTCCTTATTCATAAGGATCCGATTATACCTCGAGTAGGCATCCATGAAACTTAAAGTTTCATATCCCGCAGTAGCATCTATCAAGAGGTCAATCCGAGGCAACGGGTAGCAATCTTTTGGGCAAGCTTTGTTTAGATCCGTGTAGTCTCGTACACATCCTCCACTTCCCATTCGCCTTTTTCACCATCACCACGTTGGCCAACCAAGTTGGGCACTCGATTGGTTCTATGAAACCAGAATTCTTAAGTTTTTCAACTTCGTTCCGAACGGCTTCATACTTTTCAATAGAGAAATTTCTTCTTTTCGTATCACTAGTTTCGCCTTAGGGTCTATACCGAGTTTGTGCTCTGCAATGGCCCGATCGATCCCCGGCATGTCCTCGTCGCAGACCATGTGAATACATCCTTATTCCGTTGAAGAAATAACTTCAACTCATCTTTAAACTCTTCCACTGCTCGGACCCAACATAAGTAATCTTTTTCTCATCCTCGGTACATAGCTGGATTTGCTTCAGCTTTCTCCACCGGTTCGGGCCTTTGCATCTCTCGTCTCTTCCCGATCATCTCGAACTTCTATGGGGAGGGCAGTAACCTTCCTCGAACCCTCCTTGTCTTTTAAATAGGCAACATAACACGCCGAGAGATCTTCCGGGTCAGAGGAGACTTGACCAATTCCCATATCAGTCGGGAATTTTATCTTCAGGTGCTTTGTTGAAACAATAGCACCTATCTTGGATAAGGATGGTCGCCCGAGAATCATATTATAGGCTGGTAGTTCTCGAACCACCAAAAAATTGATTCGGACAGTTGTTTCTTTAGGAAAACTTCCAATGGAAAGATCCAACTGAACCGATCCTTCCGCTACCGCAGATGACCCCGCAAAGCCATATAGGTGTGTAGATGAAGGTTTCATCAAGTCCTGATCCACCTTCAATTTTTGATACACTTCGTAAGAAATTAGGTCAGCAGACACTCGTATCAATCAATACTCTGTGCACTTCCCGCCGTGCAATCTCTACCTTGATGACTATAGCATCATCATGAGGTAAACAAACATCTCTTTCGTCTTCTTCGCTAAAGGTGATAGAATCTTCACCATTCAGCTTCTTCCGCTTCTGCGCCTCTCCGGCTCCAACAAATTTTGATTTGGTTTTTAGACTCCGGAATGATTCGGGCTCTGGACCCCCCGAAGATGGTAAGAATCGGTGACCGAGTAGTAGCTTCAATCACCTCCTTGCCTTTTTTGACGACTTGGGGCCTCCCTCGATCGTTCGAACTAACCGAACGATTCCTTTTAGGGGCAGCCGCATGTGGCCCACGTGGCTCCTCCCTTCTCCCCGCTAACAAACCGGACGGATGTCCCCGAGATATCAATCTCTCAATATCTCGCTTCGTATGACGACAGTCATTAGTGTAATGACCATAGTCCTTGTGGAATCGGCAATACTTTTCCCGATCCCGTCGCTCTCCGGGTTTCAAAAGAATTTTAGGCGGCCACTTCAAAATATTTTTTCTTTTAAGGATATTCAAAATATCGGCCCGAGGAGCATTCAATGGAGTGTACTCACTTCTATCGGGGAATCTTTGGCGCCAAGGTTGGGATTTTCCAACCCGATCGCGAACATTCTTCTTTGGCTTCTCGCTTCGCTCAGAGCCTTTTGTTCCTTATTGGAGACTTTATTATCTCCTTGGCGCGCATCTAGAATCTCCATGACTTCAGCCTCGCTTCGGCATCTCTCGTACCAACTCAAAGCATAAGTTGTGGGTATATCCCGTAGTAATAACTCCAGGAGTTTCCGATTTGTGAGTCCCGTGAATAGAGCGGTTCTGCTACTTGTTCATCCAAGTTTTCTATCTCCATCATCACTTTGTTGAATCTTTTCGGAAACTCTCTCGATCGATTCGTTCTTTCCTTGTTTGACAAGAAACAAGGTTTCTTCCGTTTTCTTGACCTCGTATCCCACTCGCGAATCGCCCTATGAATTGGCGCGCCAATTCGTCAAAGTTCACGATCCTTCCCGAGGGCAGGTTAGAAAACCACTTTTGTGCCGCTCCGCTTAGAGATGAACCGAAACCCCGCATAAAATTTCATCGTAATTACCTGAAATCGCCATGGTCTATTGGTAATAGCCGATGTGAGCTGTTGGATCTCCGGAGCCATCGAATGTTGAGAAGGTAGGCAAACGGAAGTTATGGGGAAACCGATATCCCGCAATTGGCTCAGCAAAAGGAGTCTTCCGAATGACCGAGTAAATATCCTCGATTATTCTTCCCTTAGCCAATTGCCCTAACTTCTCATTGATGTTGGCCAATTCTTGACCAACTGGGTCGGGTGATCTTCAAGCAATACGATCACGACCTCGATTAACACGATCATCCCGTGCTACTCGATCATCACGAACAGCCCGTCCTTCACGAACTTTTCTCTCGTCACGAATCGCTCGATCATCACGAACGGTTCTTCCGACAAGTGGGTGAGTGAGTTCTTACCCCGTATCCAACCTTGTATTTGAATCGGTTGTACTCTCTTGCGGTCTGTCGAACCGATCGCCTCGCCTTGGTTGATCATCAATCCTCCGAAGTCCTCGGTCTCCTTCACGGAAATTCTGATCAACATTCCGGTCTTCAGCCATTCTTTGGTCACGTGGTAATGCACGTCTCCCCGAATCGTGTTGATCGGGTTCTTGTGGTAAAACCACTCGTCCGGTGAGCACGCGGAGTGCTTGGCTCACCTCCAAGAGTTGAATCTTTACCTGATCCAATTGATCTTGGATTGTATCGGGAGGAAGATTACGTCCTCCCCGGCCATCATCCACCTCGATAGGATTTTGGCTTTCCTGGGGAATATCTGGATTATTCACCCCAGATATCTGAACACCGGAATTGCGTTGTGCAGCGGCTGCTGATCTAGTCACCATGGCTTTTTCAAGTCGTTTCCCACAGACGGCGCCAAATGATGCGTCCAAAATCTGCTCAGCCCTTGGATCTCCACGTGATGTCCTGCAAAACGAAAGCGTCAGATGTGGCCCGACCGCTGGGGTCGGGAGTCCACCTCCGAAGGCTAAGTCGTTGATGAACTTAATCACAAACGGCTCTCGCTAGAAGCACAGAGCTAATGAATGAAGAAACGGGAAAGGTGATCTAGATAGCAAGACGCCGATAGTTTGGATCTATCAAGATGTATCCGAACCTCGAGTCTCGGATAGTATTCTTTTTGATCGATTGATCCCTCCCTCACCTTGTATGGTAGTGAGGTTTATATAGAGTGTACCTTCAAATCTCCTTCGTTGGATGCACTCGAGCCTTCTTCGGGTAGTCGTTGGATCTTATCAATAAGATCCGTTGAGCGATAGACTTCTACTAGTTTGGACTAGTAGAGGACTCCTGAGCGATAGACTTCAATAAGATCCGCAGCCGTCAGTTTGAGTCTGCTGTCATCAGGGTGATTACCCTAATCCATAAGTAAGATTAGGGCACGCTTGCAGCAGAATAATCTTTCTTCTTCAACAAACCCTCTGCCCCGGGGGGGGGGGGGGGGGGGGGTGGGGTTCCCCCCCTCCCGGGGGGGGGGGGGGGGGGGGGGGGGAGGGGGGGGGTGAAAAAAAAACATAAATATTTTTTTTTTTTTTTTTGGGGGGGGCCCCCCCCCGCCGCCTCCTCTTCCTTTTGGTTTCTAGCAATCAACATGGAAAGAGTGAACACTACACGATTAATCAACAATCTCTTGCCCATAGACAAAATGAGAGGAATCATCATACATTAGAGTAAGCTTACACACATGCATGGGCGAAGCTCCCCTTGGGGCAGGGGGAATTCCTATTTTTTTTCCTTCCCCCCCTTTGGGTCTTTTGGCCCTCTTCAGTGTGAAATATTAGCACTCTCCCTCCCCCCCTAATTGGAGAAAACTTCTTAGAGTAAAGGCAATGGATTGAAAGGTCAGTGTAGCCCCCTCTAATGTTAAATGTCGACTCCGCCCTTGCACACATGCATGCAATGGCCGTTGAGAGCAAGGTTTAAAGTATTGGTATCGAGTATCGTATTGGTCAGGTGATTTTAAGAGACGTATCATTCTGTATCGAGTATTGTATCGCTCTGGCTAATGTATTTTAGTATAATTCAATGGAGAGATGTATCGAGATGTATCGTATCAGTTGGGCCAAATATGGATACGTATCAGTAAGTATCATATAGTATCGTGGGATACTTTAAACCTTGGTTGAGAGTATATGTGGGAGCATCAAACACAACAATCATTTGCATTATGGAGGAAGGCGTAGTCATTTCACCAGTTGTGTGTTGATTTTGGATGATATCCTTGTCTCAATTGTGTCTAGATCATATCCTTGTACAAGGACACTCGAAACTCCTCAGAAATCTATTTCAGTGTGAGTCCCTTGATAAATTCCATAAGATTAACGTATTGATTTTTGCATTGATGTATAGAGAGAAAACTTTACTTCTTTTTCTTTTCTTTTCTTCTTTAGGGGGGGGGGGAAGAGAAAGAGAGACCGTTACTTTTTGTGAGGGAATGCACAACAATTCCTTCCTCTATTTGGTTATACTGACCGAGTCACAAACCACAATAACAACCCAAAACCTCATGAGAGGAACCATTAGCCAACTCGATCATTAGCCGAATATATAGTTGGGAAACAATATCCTCTCTTGGGTCTCTATTTTAGACTCTCCAATGGGCCAAGGATGATGGAAGAGTTTCACTTCACTTGCAAGCCTAATCTCAATGTACTTTATAAGCCCTTGATGTACTAGCCTCCCAACCAAAAGGGCTATAAAATAATGGTAGTAAATTTTTATGGGAGTGTAATGCTTTCAGACTAACCATCTAGGATTTTTTGGTTTGTATTCTTAAAAACATTCTAGTCCAATATTACATTTCAAAAAATCAACCAACCACAACCTAAGACGTTTAAATACAATGCTCAATTTGTGAGGGTTTTTGAGAACACCATATGTTAGTAAGTTGATGAACAAACCAAAATATCATGAACAATATCATGAACATTGAACACAATTGGAATGACTAATCAAGGGAGGAGAGGATGCATCATAATCTTTAGAGTTGCTTGCACATTTATTACCAAACAAATGAGCAATTGGTTACTATGGAAGGTCTGAGCTTACATTCTATAGTGAAACCCCAAAAAGATGCAAGTGTTGGTTTTCCAGACTAATGAAAATGTCATATTCCAATGGATCCAAAAAATGTCTAGGTCTTTCAAGTATTTTTGGAATATCTTTCAAGATGCAATAGAGAGAAATTGCCTTGTTTATAGACCTTACATGCTCTCGGAACAAGAAAGGCATGCCCTTAGTTCTCCCTCTCTCACGTAGAAGTGAAAACACCTCCACAACCGACTTAATATTCCAAGTTGCAAATAACAAAATGGATTGGAATTTGGAGCAGATGAATTAAAAAGACTCAATTTTGTAATGCTTTATAGACAAAGTAGGGGAAGATTAAAATGGGCTAAAGGGGAGACCATAAAAGGATAGCTGAGTCGAATGGGTTAGCTGCGTGAAGATAACATTAGCGAGGAAGTCCCACAAAGTGGAAGAGCTGATCTTACCCACTATTTCCTACTAGATGATGGGGAAAAAGATATTAACTGACAACCTGATGCGTCCAAAATCTTCTCAGCCCTTAGATCTCCTAGGAATGACCTGCAAAACGAAAGCGTCGGATATGGCCCGACCGCTGGGGTCGAGAGTCCACCTCCAAAGGCTAAGTCAGTCGATGAACTTAATCACAAACGGCTCTGCTACACACACAGAGCTAAGGAATGAATAACTGGAATATGAACTAGATCGTAAGAAAATGAGTGTTTACGTCCACAGGTGTGTGTATGGATCTGGTGTCCTCACCTCGTAGGTAAGTAAGGTTTATATAGAGTGTACCTTCGAATCTTCTTCGTTGGATGCATTTGAGCCTTCTTCGAATAGTCGTTGGATTCTAATAGTTAGATCCGTTGAGCGATAGACTTCTACTAGTTTGAACTAGTAGAGGACTCCTGAGATAACCTCACGGTTATCCGATGATTGTCCCTTCAATAGCGATAAGTGACAGCCGCCAAGTTGAGTCTGCCATCATTAGGGTAATTAACCTAATCCATTAGTCGGATTAGGGCGAGCCCGTGGCTGATTTAGTTTTCTTCCTCAGCAAGCTATCTCCTGGACCCGGCTCGCTCGGAAGTGAGTCGATTCCCTCCGTCTCAACCGGGGTCGAGGGTCAAACCAAGTATGAACCTGATTCGATCATATTTCCTCCATATCACGAGCCCCCCAGACCAAGCGTTCGGTTGATCCCGAGGGCTTGATTTTTAACTGGGTTCTTTGTCAGGCAATAGTCTCTGCGTATCCCACTAAATGTCATATCACATTTAATGTGGTGGTCACTTTTCCTCGAGCGTTGCGAGGACAATGCCACGTGTCTTATTGCAGTCGAATGATCGTGGCTCACGTTACCCAACCGACGGTTTCCGAACGTCTGTTTTGGATTCGTGAGTTCAAACTTTCAAACCGACTCTAAATCTCGATCGTCAATGTTGAATCAATCTTGATCGTCGATGCTGAATCAATCTCGATCGTCGATGCTGAATCAATCATTTACGCCCTCGAACACTCGTGCGGGTGCTTAAAAGCGGTTCGTTGTCTTCGTAGGTTTCATTCTTCTTGTCTGGAATTTTGAAACTTCATTGTCTGCTTCGCACCTTCTCGTTCTCAAGCTTCTACCTCACTGAATCAATAAGTTTACTGATCCCTTTGCAAAGTTAACTCCCTGTCTCCAAGTTTTTTTTGTTGTACCTTACTGAAGCTAGTAATGGAGGATAATAGGGTTTCTTCTTCCTTGGTGCCTAGCGTCAGTAATAGTAGTGGTAACGAGGCCTTTGCTCCTTCCTTCTGAGCAGTCGAATAGTAATAATAAAACCCTAACTGCTCTCTAGCGTGAATTCGCAGAAGTTACCCATAAAAGATTAGAAAGGAAGGCCGAGACTTCTTCTGCCTTTCCTGAGTCTGGATCTTCCAAGACTCCTAGGGTGACCGCTGAGTCTTCTGGGCAGTCAAAACAAACCTCCAGGTCTAAAGGTGGACCTGGTTCTGTTCCCTCCTCTTACAAGGAGAAAACCCTTCTTTCGGCCATCCAGGGTTTTGATTTTCCTCCTTATCATCTTAGGGTTCCTAACCCTGATGAGAGGGTTGATTCGACCCTTCCGGGCAAATTTTCCCTATACATAGATGCATTGGAAAGCGGAGTTCGCTTTCCCTTTTTCAATCATTTGTTTGTAGCCATCCTGAATCACTGGGGCATTTTCCCTGGAATGCTCCTTCCCAATAGCTGGCGTCTCATCGTCGGCTTCTTGGGTTTATGATTTGAACTTGGCCTTATGCCTTCTCTTGCTCTTTTTGTGCACTTTCATCTTCTTTCTATTTCCCATCCTCCTGGCTGGGTTGTGCTCTCCAAGCGTAATAAGGTTGAGCTTGACTGGAGGGGCAGCATTCTCGCCAAAGGAACTTGCCCTTCCAATCACAAAGGATGGCGTGAACAATACTTTTTCTATCGAGCGCCTCAGTCAGATCTCAACTTCCCGACCGTCTGGAAACAGTATACTTCATACTTTGAAAATAACCGGGTCCTTCCTTTATCCAAAGAAGATGAGACAGCCGTCAAGAAGATCAAATCAATTTCATGGTATCAGGAGATACATGGACTTGAGGTGGAGTACAACTCCATCCTTCAGTATTGGGGATTGGCCAATTGTGAGCTTCTTAACCATCATCCTTCAATTTTCTAAGAGTGATATGTCTTTTTGAAATTCTGATTCTTGTTCTTCTTCGCAGTGCCACCAAGAATGAACCCTGAGTGTCACATCCCGCCCTAAATCCACCAAGGGGATACCCTATCTGGATTACCCGGGGAGTGAATTACTGTCCCGCCGATCAAGTTTAGGAACGATCATAGTCACTTAGCACAATAATATAATCAAAAGCAAGAACAATTCCTTGTATCCAAATAATTTAATAATAAAAGTCGAGAAAGTACCTCAGAAGGATTCACAAATAACATCAAAGTGCGGAAAGGATTTCATTAGTATAAACAATCAAGTGTGAAAAGGAGGGAGGAAACCCATCCTATAATAATAGCGGAAGATGGTTTGACTAAAATTTAAAGATTACAACCGGTTCACCAAATAACAAGTGAAACAACTAAACTATAGTCCCGACAATTCAAATAAAAAGGTTAAAAAGGGAATGAGGCGACATCCCATCCCTAACACACAATATAAAACTGAACTACTACAAAAAGTCCCGATCTCGGTCTACTCGTCTTTATCAACTGGTTCATCGCCACCAGTATGATACAAGTCTTCAACTCGGCCTCCAGAGGGTTGATTGCTACAGCCAACAGTGGTATTACCTACAGAAAAGTCTAACAAGATATGTTGCGAAAAGGAGTGAGTTCAAAAGAACTCAGCAAGGAAAGTTATTCCATAATAACATAAATCATATGATGCGCAGCATAGCATGATGCAATATGATATGAGACATATGATGTAAACATGAATCTAACTCTAAGTATGCTGGTCATCTAGGGTAGACATGCTTTAAGTCATAGCACCGTACTTCTCTGGGTCGTCAGTCACTCTCCCATTTCCATATCTTGGGAATGCCCGGGGAAGATCGGTAAAGTCATCAAAGAAAGCCGTGGTAAGGGGATCGGTCACCGCTCTCTCACATCACCATTTGGTCAAGCATCGGCGCATGTCACAAGTAAAGCCTAGCCCAATGCAAGTCATCTACTCAGTCATATCATCTCAGTTCCAGATACGTCCATTCCTCGCCCTCGGCGATCCTTTCCGGTATCCTTCACACTAGAGTCAGCGTAATCCCGGATTACGGACGCATCAACCCTATTGGTCATCCACATATAGTAAACGGGAAGCTCTCACGTCCTCTCACGGGTTGGTTACCTGTCTTGAGCGCCCGTGAGCCCAAGTCTATCCATATGCAACCCTACCAATAAATGGCCCCCACAATGAGATTTATGACCTCTCACGGATTGGTTACCGGTCTTGAGTGCCCACAAATCCCCATTGCTACCACGGGTCGTTCGGTCTCAATGCCCTTCCGATTCGGGTCTGATACGACAGGGACATCCTAGCCAAACAACTAGACAATCCTATGTATGTCATCCAATAACCCGGGAAAGAGTCGATAGGCACCATCGGAGAACATCCCATACTATTCCCTCCGGTGTTCAAGGACAGAAGTGTCAATAGGACACTCCCCAATCCCAAGTTATACCTAGACAATCACATATTCAAGTTCATCACTTCTCATGCATCCAATATATCTTCAAAATACAAGTTAAATCATGATATTGAAATGAATCATCATAGACATAAGTAAACAAGAATAGTAATGTAACATGACAAGAGTATAAAGATTTCAATACTACTGTTCTAACACGTATATCACAGTCTTATAACGATTAAAAGAAATCAAGAGATTCTATTCATAAATAAGAACATAAATCATAAGTTGATGATCTATATGTTTATGGAGATAACCATCCTTACCTTAGGTTGAGTTGATGATGAATTGAGAGTACCAAGAAATAGTCCAAAATAATTGTTAAGACCCTAAACAAACATCAATAACAAGTTAGAGAAGAAGTCGGGAAGATCGGATGTCAAACGGATCAAAACGGAGCAAGGTTGCTGTCAGCAACAAGTTTGGTCGATGGTCTTGGTCGATGGTATCGACCAAAAGGATCGACCAAAATTGTCTTCGGGACAGAATAGTGGATTTTGGGGATTTTGGTCCGAAATGGGTCTTCCGGGTTTCAGATCGATCTGAAACTTGGAGGGATGATTAATAACAATGTAAGAACACTACCTAGCAAGTATTATCACAATCCAATGGTCCAAATGAAAACCCCCAAATTGAGGTCCTATGTTCTAAAGACAAGAATCCTAGCATTTATGAGAAATTGATGTAATTGAAAGGGAAGCTAGAGAATTAGTTGGGGAGTAGGTTAGGAACATGATTACAATCATTTGCAAGCCAGAGATTAGACTAATCATACTCCACATCTCAGTTTAGTATAAGAAATCAAGTTGTTAAGCAAGGAATCATGGTAATGTATTTGTAAAGATCAAGATGCAAGTGAAGCATAGCAAGAATGAAGGAAAAGCAAGTATAAATGGGAAGAGACGTTCATGGCAAGGTGTTTGCAAGGTTGCAGCACCTTGGCCATGGTCTCATCAGTAAAAGAAGAAGGGAAGTGAGTAGAATAGAGAGCAAGAGAAGGAATCATACCTTCGAAGATGGTAGTTGGAGAGAAGAGACAAAGATTCTTGTAGAAGATCACCACCTAAGCTAAGGAGGAGCCTAAGAGGAGCCTTCCCACGTTCTCAGGTGTTGAAATGAGTAAAATATGGTTCTAGGCCCGAGGTTTCACTTAAATAGAGGAAGGAATATCCAAAAAGCATCTTTTTCACGATTCTGGGCAACTTTGGTCGTTGGTTTTGGTTGATGGTATCGACCAAAAGGATCGACCAAAACAGATAACAGGTTTCAGCAGAAAATCCAGAAATAGTTCAGCAACTTCGAACAGGGATTCGGAGGGCTATACAAGGTCAAATTGAGTGAGGTTTTCTCCTACAAGTCAATCAAGAAGTCTAGTTTCCAGAAATACCTTTGGATCAAGAAATTGAGGTCATTAGGTCTACCAACTAAGCTCACCTTCTTCGATGCGCAAGCAGGATTTGCCAGACATAGTTCAGCAACTTCGGACAGGGATTTGGAGGGCTATATGGGGTCAAATGGAGTGGGGTTTTCTCCTACAAGTCCATCAAGAAGTCTAGTTTCAGGAAATATATTTGGATTGAGCACAGGAGTTCATTTTGTATTTCAACTAATTCACCCCTCTTCGGTGCGCAGATTCAAAACTAACACTGACAATGCTCTCAAGTGAGGGGCATCATCGTCAATGTCTAAGGGCTTGGGTTCCGACACCAAAACATCAACCAAAAGGGTCCACAAGTCTCATTTCCCCCACTTTGGGTTTTCGGACCTACAAACATAATAGGTCCCGGGCCGGGCCAAGGTAGGATAAGGCCAAACATCACAGATCTACCCTAAGGGAAAGGTCTGACATGGCTTCCTAAGGTTTTCAAAGATAATAATATTGAAACTATAGTCCAACTTTAAGGTCTAATATTGAACCAATCTTTCTTTATCCCAAAATAAATAGGGTGTCCGGGCTAGGTTTGGGCTTGATGTTACACTGAGCATCTTCGGGCAACAGCTGCCAGGGCCGTTGTGACAGCTGAGCAACGGTCGCCTCAAGCCTTAACTGCCAAACAAGAGGTTTCTGTTCCCTCTCCCGACCCTTCTTACAAGGGTATCAGGAACTTAAAGCCCGTGGTTGAGGCTTCGGGAAAAGGGAAAAAGCCAATGGTGGAGAGGCCAAATATCTCCTTCGCCGCTCCAACCAAAAGGAAGCACAATAAAGTTGATGCTTCCTCCCATAAAAAATCCAAAAATACTGAAGATGGTGAGGAGGTCTTCATGCCTTAGTGGACATTGAAGCAGACTGACAGGGTGACACAGGACCCTGAGAAAGCCGTAGAATAAAGTTCCCTTAGTCTTCTGCCTGCTGACCCTCAGGACTTTGAAGCCCTGAACAATGATACTCTTGTTAGTCAGTCCACCAGGCACCGGCCTTCTTGATCTTTCTCTAATTGTTTTTCATAATCTCTTATGATTTTTTATGATAATCTCCTCGCCCCCAGGAATGCTGTGTTAAGCTTTTATCAGCACATGGAAGCATTGAGCGGGGTTGGTCGTAACGGCTCCTTGCTGCAAGCCTGTGAAGAGAATTTGGCTAAGGCCAATTCTGAAATAGATCGGCTGACAACAACAGCCAAGGAGCTGCAGATGAAGCACGATGAGGAGACGAGCTCCTTGAAAAAGGCCCTCGACTCTTCAAAGGCCCGCGCTGTTGCTGCCAAGCGCGAGGCTAAGAAGCAAAAAGCAGCTGCCACGTTGTTCGGTGACAGACTTGAGCTTAAGTCCATAGAGAACGACAATATATTGAAGATGGCAGTCCCTAGCAAACCCGAGCATATCAAGCTGGAGCTTCGAAAGGATTGTGTTCGGAAATACCTAAACATCGTACCTTTCTCTAACCTGTTGGGTGCCTTCAACATCCAAACTTACCGCTTGGGGCAGAATGACGTTTGGGAAAAGATCCTCGAATCTATCCCTTCCTTCGATACAACTCCCTTTCGTGAGGTGTGTCACAAAGAGGTCTTCGGGAAGCTTAAGTTGGACTTCCCTAACTGGGCTTTGGAAGAGGATGATCCTTTTCCAGCTGACCCGAAATATGAGGAATATCTTGCTAACGAACCACCCCTCCAAGAAGAAAAATCACAGGCTGCCGTTGAAAAGGACCCTGATAATGACAATCCTGAGGAAGGCTCTTCAAAGGACCTTGAGAATGACGATCCTGAGAAAGGCTCTCCTGTGCAGGACTCTTCAGGCAATAATGAGGAAGAAGCGTAGGGAGTTATTCTCTTTTTTTTTTTTTGTAAAGATTGATCCTCCTCATTAATGAATAGAGACTTTTTCCATGTTTGCCTCAATATTTCCTCATCTCCTATCTGAAAGCTTGTCTTGAAAATCAAATATAAATGATAAAACTTATCACTTAACTTCGTATACCTTGACGGGGGATAATCTTTAAGATATCATGAAGAGACGTTCGGGAAAGATGGTTTAGCCTTTATTCCCCATTACTTCTTCATTTATTACAAAGTCCACACATTTCCCTTCATTTGTTGTGAAGTCCAAACGTTTCCTTGCCTTTGTATACCATTCACTTTTTTCAATGAATTGATAATACAACCATTATTTAAATGGTGGTGTGACGGTTGGAGGTATTCTCGTATCAGGTGCATATTTCCACGTGGCTTCCTTACGACCGTTGATCTTGCTTATTGAGGAATTCGAAACGTTTCTTTGATCTGGGCCTTTGGTTGCCTTTGGCTCTCAACCGTCGTCTTACTACCTGAGGCTATTTAAGTCCTTCAAGGGTACTCTCCATCTATCCTGCTATCTGCAAGTTAGATTTGCAAAAACGACATTCCGTCTTCCTGCTCTGCATCTGTATTCCTCGTATTCCAACAATATTTTCTCGAACAAGTGAGCTTTTTGCCCTCTCCTTCCCCCTGAGTGAACTCCACAATAGTAATACTTGGGGTTTACTTAATGGGTATTTTGAGTAGTTCATATCTGACAGAGAACTAGGGTTTTCCCTTTTTCCTTATGTTGTTGGATTTTCGTACTGATACGGCTTTTTCTATGCTTGCAATGCCTCCCAGAATCAATCCGAACTTTATTAGAGCGAAGTCCTACAAGAAAATTGTTCCAGCATCGACGGAGGTTTTGGCCAATAAGGTGATTTCATCTGGTGAATCCTCTAAGCGTAAGGAGACTGCTGTTGGTGAATCTTAAGGTCAGATTCCCACAGTTTCAACGGATGCCTCTCCTACGCTCCCTCCTCCTGAAGAGATCGCTCGGTCTTCCCAGGAAGATCTTGATCACTCCGTCGCTGATGGTGCTGCTGATGCCCCTATCGGAGATATCAGTCGGGCTTCTCCAAAGGAGACTCTTCGGACATCAGAGGCAACTATGTTGGCATCTAATGAAGGCGCGGCCCCAGCAGGTGCTGCTTCTATTTCCAACTCTAGAGCTTGTTTGGCATCCTCTTCCTCTCCTTCTTTGGAGCCGAAGGATTTTGCCACTAGGAAGCATCGTCGGTTGGTGGAGGATGCAACTCACCCTTCTCTTGATGTAGCTCATCCTTCTCCTCCTTCGAGGAGGTCTGAATTAGTGTCAAACAAGTTTGACAAAGCGTTGGAGTGGTGCACTGCTGCTCAAATGTCTAGCCAGAGCAGAGTTCTTTCCACACTTCCAGACGATGACTTTATGAAGTCACTGGTGATGTAAGTTTCTCTTCAGTTTCCTTTTGATGTGAAAGAGTATTCTTTTGCTCCTGACTAACTCGGAAGTCGTTTGCAGGAGTCGCACTGGGAACTTCCACAACCAAGTGGAAGCAGCCTCTAGACTCAGTAAACTGAGTAATGAAGTTTCTAGGCTTCGGGAAGACTCCGAAGCCAAAGACGCTGAGATTGCTCGCCTTAGGAAATTAGCTTGGGAGGTTGCAGGAGAAAAGAACTTGGTGATCGAGCATCTCCGTTCAGACTTGGATGATGCCAGGGAGAAGATCCGGCGACTGGAGCGAGAAGTGGGAAAGTCAGGGGCCCAAGGTTCTAAAGCGTTACCTCAAAGGCAAGTTGTCATTCCTTTGCCCGAATCCCTTCCAACTGACGTTCGCAGAGCCTGCATCTTCAAGTATTTACACAGTAAGCCCATTGTTGACATGCTGAATTCTTATAACTTACAGGCGTACCGAGATGGCGAGAACGAAGTATGGGAATCAATACTAAGGAAAGATCCTCATTTTGATACGACTCCCTACAGCGCTGTTTGTCATCCTGAAGTGTTTGCCAATCTGGGTCTTCCTTTTCCTGACTGAACCAAGGATAAGATCGACCCTCCGCCTTCGGATCTGGATATTATGCATTATCTCGAGGATTCTCCTGTTTATTCTCCCCTGGAAGGATTCAGTTATGAAGAGCTCGGCCTGAATGCAAGTTTGATCGAGGACCATACTTCTTCTGGTCAAGCTGGACAAAGAGTATGAAATTGCGGAGGATTTTGTACATATTGTAATGCTTTTGTAATCCCCGGTCCTCCTCTTCTTCTTCTTGAATCTGTGTTGCTGCTAGACTCTTGTGTTTGTTCTGGCAAAGCTGTTCTGATCTTGTTTGATTTCTTAATGATCACCGATGATGACTTTCTTTTTTGACCGAACGAAGATTGCATCCCAACTCTTGTAATCTCACGTGTATGTTTGATGTAAAGGTTGGCCCCTTCCGGTCTTTTGAAGAAATAAGAAATTTACTTCATCTTGAACTTTGCCAGTCACTTGAGTCGCTGTTGTACTAGGTCTTAGTTGTTCAGAACAATGCCTTTACTTAAAGATTTCCAGAGAAATACAATAAGTCTGAGAAGGAACTCACTCGGGTTTTAAACCGATGCCTTTACTTAAGGATTTCCAGAGAAATACAATAAGTCTGAGAAGGAACTCACTCGGGTTTTAAACCGATGCCTTTACTTAAGGATATTTCGAAAATTCAATAAGTCTTGAAGGAACTCACTCAGGTTTTAAACCGATGCCTTGTAGAAGGAACTCACACGGATTTTTATCGGATGCCTTGACTTAAGAAATTCCGAAAAAATTCAATAAGTGTTGAAGGACCCACACGGATTTTCATCCGATGCCTTGTAGAAGGACCCACACGGGTTTTAAACCGATGCCTTATAGTTGGATCTGTTCTTGAATGTGGTGTATGATGCCCCCCAATCAAAAGATAATTGTTGAAAACCAATAATTGCATTGATTGAGTTGAAATTGGTTACATCACGAACAAAATTGAAATCATGAAGGAGAAAATTTCTTGAGATGCCTAGCATTCCAACGATCCAACTCTTTTTGGGTGGTGATGTTCTTCAGCTTGTAAGCTCCTGAACCGACTGGTTTTACAACCATATAAGGTCCTTCCCAGGAAGAGTCCAATTTTCTTTGATGGCGTGGATCTGAAGCTAAGGTATTTATCAACACCAAATCTCCTGCTAAATACCGACGATTCTTTACTCGGGTATTGTAGTGTGACGCTATCCTTCATTGATAATGTTGAGTTCGTGCTATTGCCTTTGCCCGAACCTCGTCCAACAAATCAAGGCTGTCAAGCAGTCCTTGCTCGTTCGCTTTTTCTTCGAACTCTCTGTCCCGCAATGTTCCCGCCATTATCTCCACAGGTGCCAATGCTTCGGATCCATAGGCTAACCTAAATGGAGTTTCTCCTGTGGGTGTTCAAACCGTAGTTCGGTAGGCCCACAGTACATTATGCAGCTCTTCGACCCATAGGGCTTTATCATCCTCAAGTCTTCTCTTTATCCCCTCAAGCAGCGTTCGGTTAGTAACCTCTACTTGTCCATTGCTCTGGGGGTATGCCACTGAGGACATACGATGCTCGATCATGTAAGTTCCACAAAATTGCTCAAATTGTGGGCAATCAAATTGAGTGCCATGATCAGTGATGATTATCTTTGGAATCCCAAAGCGATATATGATCGATTCAAGCACAAATTTCTCCACTTTTTTCTTAGTGATTGTTGCCAGGGCACTGGCCTCAACCCATTTTGTGAAGTAGTCAATTGCTACTATCAGATATTCCCGTCCGCCCGACGCCTTGGTGAATTTGCCCATGATATCAATTCCCCACATCGCAAAAGGGATGGGATCTAGAATTGAAGTCATGGCTTCCGCTGGGCGTTTTGATACTGTAGCATGGATCTGACAATTACTACACCGACGAACATACTCCATAGCAGTCTGTTGGATCTTAGGCCAATATAACCCAAGTCTTAGAATCTTGTGTGCTAGGGGTCGTCCGCCCATGTGAGCCCCACAAATTCCTTCATGTACTTCGGCTAGAGCCGACTCCGCTCCTTCGGGACCCAAATACCTCAGAAGGGGTCCAAAATAAGATCTTCCATACAACCTTCCATTTTGCATAATGAATCTCGCTGATCGTATTTTGACCAATTTGGCCTCTTTCGGATCTTCTGGTAGTTTATCATCTCTCAGATATTCAACTATTGGATCCATCCAGCAACGCTCTGCTTCAATATAAGAAATTTCTTTCTCATGATAACTTGGAAATGTTATCTCTTCAATGTAGACCGATGGGTCTAAATTTTTTTTCTTTGGCATTAGCTAATCGAGATAGCTCATCTGCCACTGTGTTTTCTATCCTTGGAATCTGACATACCTTCAAATTCCTGAATTCTTTTTGAAATGCCCGCACAATCTCTTGGTACTTTCGCAAGCGAGGTTCTTTTATACCATATTCCCCCTGAACTTGGTTGACAATAAGTTGAGAGTCACTATAAATAGTTACATCTGCAATTGCCAATGCTTTTGACAACCTAAGTCTACCTATCAGGGCTTCATATTCTGCCTCATTATTGCTTGCTTCGAACGCAAATCTCAGTGCATATCGAATGACAAATCCTGCTGGACTTTTCAAAAGAATTCCAGCTCCTGCTCCGTCCTTATTGCTCAAACCATCCACATATACTTCCCAAATGGTTGGTATAATGGGATCTTCAACAATGTTCTCCACTGGTGCAGTAGTCTCTACTACAAAATCGGCTAACGCCTGAGCTTTGATTGCCATTCTGGGCTTAAAGCTTACTTGGAACTCACTGAGTTCAACCGACCAAGCCACCATTCTTCCAGATAAATCAGGTTTATGAAGAACTTTACTAAGAGGGAAATTTGTAAATACCTCTATTGAATGAGCCTGAAAGTATGGACGTAGCTTCCTGGTTGCTGTCATAAGAGCTAAAGTCTGCTTCTCAATCTGTGAATATCGTGTCTCCGCATCAAGTAACACGTGGCGAACATAATAAATCGGCCACTGTTTCTTATCCTTCTCCCGAACAAGTACTGCACTGACCGCTGAAAGGGATGCTGCTAAATATAGCTGTAAGATTTCTCCCTTCTCTGGTCGGGACAAAAGCGGTGGCTGTTCTAGTGTTTCCTTCAATTCCTCGAAAGCCTTCTAGCACTCTTCACTCCAATTCACTTCCTTTCTGCCCCTCAGATATTTGAGTGCTTTGAAAAATGGTTGACACTTTTCTCCAGATTTTGAGATGAAACAATTTAGAGCGGCAATTCTCCCCATTAAGCACTATACATCCCGAACAGTTTTTGGAGCTTCCATGTCAATTAGAGCCTGTATTTTGGTTGGATTAGCCTCAATACCCCTCTGTGATACCATGAAGCCTAAAAATTTGCCTGAAGACACTCCAAAGGCACACTTTTCTGGATTTAGCTTCATTTGATACTTTCGCAGTACTGAGAATACTTCTGTTAAATCTGCGATATGATTTGCCCTTGTAATGCTCTTTACCAACATGTCGTCAACATAAGCCTCGACATTCTTTCCGATTAGGTCTTTGAATATCTTGTTGATGGCCCTCTGATATGTAGCTCCTGCATTCTTCAGGTCAAACAACATGACTTTATAATAGAAGCTTTCACGATCAGTCATGAAAGCCGTATACTTTTCATCCTCCTTATTCATGAGGATCTGGTTATACCCCGAGTAGGCATCCATGAAACTCAAAGTTTCATATCCTGCAGTCGCATCTATCAAAAGGTCAATCCCGGGCAACGGATAGCAATCTTTAGGGCAAGCCTTGTTGAGGTCAGGGCAGTCTGTACACATCCTCCACTTCCCATTAGACTTTTTGACCATCACTACGTTGGCCAACCAGATTGGGCATTCAATTGGTTCTATGAAACTAGAACTCTTTAGTTTTTCGACTTTGCCCCGAACGGCTTCGTACTTTTCAATGGAGAAATTTCTCCTTTTCTGGATAACTGGTTTCACCTTTGGATCTATCCAGAGTTTATGCTCTGCGACAGTCCAATCGATTCTTGGCATGTCTTCAGCAAACCATGCGAATACATCACTATTTTGTTGAAGAAAAAACTTCAACTCTTCTTTGAACTCCTCCAGCTGTTTAGATCTGATATAGGTAATCCTTTCTGTATTATCTGTGAACAACTGGATTCGCTCCAACTTTTCTACCGGTTCGGGCCTTTGCATTTCTACTTCTTCCCGATCATCTCGAACTTCTATTGGTAGGGCAGTCACTTTCCTCGGGCCCTCCTTGTCCTTCAAATAGGCAACATAACATTGCTAAGAGATCCTTTGGTTAGAGGAAACTTGACCAATTCCCATGTCAGTCAGGAATTTTATCTTCAAGTGCTTCGTTGAAACAATAGAACCTAACTTGGACAAAGATGGCCGTCCGAGGATAACATTGTAAGCTGGAAGTTCCCAAACCACCAAAAAATTGATTCAGACGGTAGTCTCCTTGGGAAAACTCACAATAGATAAATCCAACTGGACAGATCCTTATGCTATTGCAGACGATCCTGCAAGCCATATAAGTGTGTGGATGATGGCTCCATCAAGTCTTCATCCACCTTAAGCTTTTGATACACTTCATAAGATATTAGGTCAGCTGCAGACCTTGTATCAACTAAAACTCTATGTACCTCCCGGCGTGCGATCTCTACCTTGATGACTATGGCATCATCATGAGGTAGACAAATGCCTCTTTCATCCTCTTCGTCAAAGGTGATGGAATCTTCACCATTTGGCCTCTTACGCTTCTGCGTCTCTTCGGTCCCAACAAATTTAGATTTTGTCTTTAACCTCCGGAGTGATTCGGGTTCTGGGCCTTCGAAAATTGTAAGGATCGGTGACCGAGTAGCATCAATCACCTCCTTACCTTTTTTAGACTTCGGAGCCTCCCTCGGTCGTTCTGAACTAATCGAACGATTCCTTTTAGGGCCAACTTCACGTGGCTCCTCTCTTCTCTTATTAACAAAATTGGACAAATGTCCCTGAGATATCAATCTCTTAATATTTGCTTTTACCGGGAGATCTCTACCACCACGCCTGAGGCTTTCCAACTCGATCTCGAACATTCTGCTTTGGCTTCTTCTTTGGCTTAGGAGCCTTTTGTTCTTTGGTGGAGACTTTATTGTTTCCTTAGTGCGCATCTAAGATCTCCATGACTTCAGCCTGCTTTTGGCATCTCTGTACCAACTCAGCATAAGTTGTAGGCATATCCTGTAGTAATAACTCCAGGAGTCTTCGATTGGTGAGTCTAGTGAATAGAGCAGTTTTAGCTACTTGCTCATCTAGATTCTCTATCTCCATTGTAACTCTATTGAATCTTTTCAGATATTCTCTGATCGATTCACTCTTTCCTTGTCTGATGGTAAACAAGGTTTCCTCTGTCTTCTTGACTTGGATTCCACTCTGGAATCGCCCTATGAATTTGCGCACCAACTCATCAAAATTTACGATCCTTCCGGATGGGAGGTTCGAAAACCACTTTTGTGCTGCTCCGGTTAAAGATGAACCAAAAACCCTGCAGAGAATTTCGTCCGAATTACCTGCAACTGCCATAGTCTGTTGATAATAGCCGATGTGGGCCGTAGGATCTCCGGAGCCATCGAATGTAGAAAAAGTTGGCAAGCGGAAATTGTGAGGAAACTGATACCCCGCAATCGGCTCGGAAAATGGGGTCTTTCGAATAAATGAATAAATATCATCAGTTATCCTTCCTCTAGCCAATTGTCCTAGTTTCTGATTGATATTGGCCAGTCCTGACCAATATGAGTCGAATGATCTTCTGTAACATGATCACGACCTCAAACAACATGATCGTCACGAGCTATTCAATCATCATGAACGGCCCGCTCGTCACGAACATTCTGCTCATCGCGAACTGCTCGATCATCACGAACGGTTCGTCTAACAGTTGGTGAGTGAGTCTTCACTCCTGTATCCAACCTCATATTTGAATCGGTTGTACTTTCCTGTGGTCTGTCAAACCGATCGTCCCGCCTAGGTAGATCGTCGACTCTCCTAGGCCCTCGGTCACCTCCGCAAAAGTTCTGACCGATATTCCGATCTTCAGTCAATCTTTGATCCCATGGTAATACACGCCTCCCTGAATCGTGATGATCAGATTCTTGTGGTAATACCACCCATCTAGTTAGCACGCGGAGTGCTTGACATACCTCCAAAAGTTGAATCTTTACTTGATTCAATTGATCTTGGAATGTCTCTGGAGGATCGTGCCCTCCTTGACCACCATCTACTTCAAGAGGTGGTAAACTTCCCTAGGGAATATCTGGATTATTTTCTCCAGGAATTTGGACACCAGTATCACGTTGTGCAGCGGCTGTTGCTGCAGCTGCCGCCAATCTAGTCACCATAGCTTTCTAAATCTTTCCCACAGATGGCGCCAAATGATGCGTCCAAAATCTGCTCAGCCCTTAGATCTTCTAGGAATGATTTGCAAAACGAAAGCGTCAGATATGGCCCGACCGCTGGGGTCGGGAGTCCACCTCCGAAGGCTAAGTCAGTCGATGAACTTAATCACAAACGGCTCTGCTAGACACACAGAGCTAAGGAATGAATAACTGGAATATGAACTAGATTGTAAGCAAATGAGTGTTTACGTCCACAGGTGTGTGTATGGATCTGGTGTCCTCCTTACCTCGTAGGTAAGTAAGGTTTATATAGAGTGTACCTTCGAATCTTCTTCGTTGGATGCATTTGTGCCTCCTTCGGATAGTCGTTGGATTCTAACAGTTAGATCCGTTGAGCGATAGACTTCTACTAGTTTGAACTAGTAGAGGACTCCTAAGATAACCTCATGGTTATCCGATGATTATCCTTTCAATAGCGATAAGTGACAGCCGCCAAGTTGAGTCTGCCATCATTAGGGTAATTAACCTAATCCATTAGTCGGATTAGGGCGAGCCCGTGGCTAATTTAGTTTTCTTCCTCAGTTGCCTAGATATCCCTTCCGATATGTTCAAAGGGTTGTGTGATGGAAAAGGGATATCTAGGCAACTTACTATTCCAGGGACTCCACAGCAAAATGGGGTTGCTGAGAGGAGGAATAGAACATTGCTAGACATGATGAGATCCATGATGACATAGGCAAACCTACCCATCTCTTTTTGGGGAGATGTTTTACTAACTGCAGCCTATATCCTCAACATAGTTCCAACTAAATTGGTTCCTTCCACACCATATGAGTCACATGTGAGCATGGGGTTGTGTAACATATGTTCGCTCTACCTCTCACCAATATGTATTAAGAAACAACCTCAATGGGAAAAATGGTTGAATGATTTCATATGAGAGAACCTCAAATATATAAGCAGCATACATCCCATGTTGTTAGGTAACTATGAACAATAAAAGAAAGATACAAAACATGGAAATACAATACATGGAAATGTTTGTATGGAAATATAGTACATGGAAATGTTTGTATGAAAATACAATGTATGGAAATGATTTAATAGAGAAACCTAATCAAGCCAAAGCCAAATTAGGATATTGAAGAAATGGAAGGATGAGATGGTATGGAAAGAATTCAAATTAGAGGAGTGATGAATGGAAAGAATTCAAATGAGAGGATGAAATGAGATGGAAAGAATTCAAATGAGAGGATTAAATGACATGGAAAGAATTCAAATTAGAGACAATTAGGAAAATGATGAAAAATCATCCTTATCACGCCTAATACTCCCCCTCAAGTTGGAGATTGAATGTCAAGAACTCCCAACTTGCCTCTATGACTGAGAAATAAATCTTTTCCAAGGGCCTTGGTGAAAATGTCAACAACTTGAGCGGCACTAGTGGTAGAGGTGGCTTGAATAAGACCACGTCAAACCTGATCACGAACCACATGACAATCAATCTCAATGTGCTTGGTAAGCTCGTGAAAGACTGGGTTCATAGCAATATGTAAAGCAGCTTGATTGTCACAAAATAAAGGTATTGGTTGAGGGACCATGACACTAAGATCTTTTAGCAATGTAACTAACCACATGAGTTCACAAATAGTGACAGCCATAGCACGATATTCAGCCTCAGCAGATGAGTGGGACACAATAGCTTGTTTTTTAGATTTTCAAGATAAATGGCTGGAACCAAGAAATATACAATATCCAATGGTAGATCTTCAAGTCATATGGCAACTGAGTCACAATAAGTATGAAAAAATAACTCACTATCAACAGATAAAAGAATCCCTTGTCCTAGAGTGCCATGGAGGTAACGAAGTAAACGATTAGCAGCATCCATACGAGGTTTACAAGGCTCATCCATGAATTGACAGAGAACATTCACAATGTGAACAATATCTGGACGAGTAATTGTGAGATAAATAAGTCTTCCCAATAACCGACAGTATGGTGTTGGATCAGGTAAGGGCTCACCATTAGAAGTAGTTAACTTGAGGTGTTGTTCCATTGCAAATTGAGCTGGATTAGCACCTGTGAAACTAGGGGTGTCAATTTATAGCTCGAACTGTTAAAACCGAACCACACCAGCCCATTATAGCCCAAACCCACTTGAACCAAACCTTAATAAGTTGTAATTGGGCTTAGGGTTATGGAGCCCACACCAACCCGAAACCAAACCGCAACCCGTTATAACTCGTTTTGTAATTTTACATTAAATAGTATTTGAATCATTATATTACCATTAGGTAGTTGGTATAAACAATTAAAAAATTAAGCATGAATTCAAAGATCAAATAGTCATTTTACTACTTAATATCTAGGTTCTTGATTTCTATAGAATGGGTGGGTTTTTTTTTTAATGGAAATTGACCAATAGCAACTTTGCTTTCCATATAATTTTCGCTTTTGTTGTAGGATACTCAATTATTTATTCTTGTTCTTTTTCTTACACACCATAAACCGTTAGTCAACCCGTATCTAAACCGTTAGCCTAACTGTTAGTTAGCCCGAACCCAAACCGCACCAAACCGAAACTGGCCCGAAACCGTTATTTTGCTAATGGGCCGTGTTTGGGCTAAGTGTTTTTAAGCTCTAAATCGCCCCGAACTGCACCATTGACACCCCTATGTGAAAGCAACATCAGTTAAGATGTCCAATGTGTATTTTCGTTGGTTGATGAAAATACCTTTCTTGGAACATGCCACCTCAAGACCAAGGAAATATTTAAGCAATCCAAGATCTTTAATCCAAAAACGTTGCTGAAGAAGTGATTTTAAGTTGGAAATCACAGTTGTGTTAGACCCAGTGTCACATCCACCTAGCCGGTACCCTACCTGGCATACCCGAGTGTGTGATCCACAACCCCGAAGATCAAATATCGATGTAATCAACCTCCCACATAGACAATAACACAATCATGAACATAAATAATCAATGTGCAAAAGATAATCAAAAGATCCAAATAAGGAAAGAATTAATCACATATCATCAAAGTATGAAAGACAACCAAAATTTCTAGATCAATAAGTGAAGTGAGGCGGAATCCCACTCTACAACCAGCGGAAAGTAGATCGTAAGTCAAAAGAAAGATTATAACTGTTTCTAAGATAAGAAAGAAAGATATAACAAACTAAACTAAAGTCTATTCTATCTTATCAAGAATGTCTTCATAAACATAAACTTCATCAATGATGCTCAGACGTTCCCACTCCACAATAGGGCTAATCCTGGTAACAAGTAAGACCACTTGAGGAATCCTCAATGTAATCTTCATGGTTGCCAGCACCTTGCGTGTAGTATGCTTCTTTAGCTTGCGCTTCCTCGTATTGACCTTCATAGTCATCAATACCTGTAGAGTAATCTAACAAAAGATATTGTACAAAAAGGAATGAGTTTCAATGAAACCCAGTAAGGTAGTTAATCCATAACAACATAAATAGCAGGATTTCAAAATAGAGTAAGATGCTATATGATATGAAACACATGATGCAATATGATTCTAACTCTATGTATCTTTGGTCTCTATTAGCGGAGACATGCTTTAAGTCATAGCACCGTACTTCTTTAAGAAGGTCTCATTCACTCATCATCAGTTGGTAATGGGTCCTTCATCCCTCGGGATATTCCATTGCTGGGGGTTAAGTCACCACTCTCTCACATCACCATTGGTCTAAGTACTGGCGCATGTTAGGGTCAAACCCTAGCCAAATGCAAGTCTCCTACTTAGTTACATCAAGTCAGATCCAGATACGTCCATTCCTCGCCCCTGGCGATCCTTTCCGGTATCCTTCACACTAGAGTCCTCATAGTCCCTGACTACGGACTCCTCAACCCTATTGGTTATCCACATATGGTAAACGGGAAGCTCTCATGTCCTCTCATGGGTTGGTTACCGGTCTTGAGCTCCCATGAGCCCAAGTCTATCCATATGCAATCCTACCAACAAATGGCCCCCACAATGTGATTCCTGTCCTCTCACGGGTTGGTTACCGGTCTTGAGCGCCCATGAATCCCCATTGATACCACGGGTCGTTCGGTCTCAATACCCCTCTGATTAGGGTCTGACATAATGGGACATCCTAGCCAAACACTACTAGACAATCCTAAATATGTCATCCAACAGTTTAGGAAGGTGTCCAAAGGGCATCTCTGGAAATATCCCATACTATTCCCGTAGTTGTCCAAGGACAGAAATGTCAAAAGGACACTTCCCCTTTCCAAACCATACTTAAACATACACAAACATAATTCCATCATGTCACATATATAGTAACTTCATATATGGAAAGAATCAATAACAACATACATCTTGCATATAATTAGTAAGTAAATCATACATGAATCAATTAACATAAACAAGTAATGCTACTGTAATCAAGATAATACAACAGTAGTATAACATTTTAAGAATCTAATTAAGGAAACAAATCAATAATATTCAATTATAGAACTAGATTCATGCAATCTATGTAATTAAGGAAATAACCATCCTTACCTTTTATAACTCGCAAAGGATCTTAGGGAATCAAGTAAGACCTTGACTAAACTTGGGAAGAAAGTCCTAAACAAGTATATATAACATATTAGGAAAGATACCTAGAAGGAAAGATATCAAAACATCCAAAACATACCAAATATGAGGTTGCTGTACTCATTGGTCGATTGACTTGGTCTACTGCCTCAGTCGACTAATGAGTCGACCAACAGAGACAGTGGCCTTAAAAAATCAGAGATTTTAGAATATGAAACCGAATTTGGTGATTCAAAAGGGTACTAAACAAGGGGTAAACTACAATGGTAGTATACTAGTATATAGAGGGCTTCAAAACACTAATCTTATCAAGTCTTCAAGTCATAAATTAGGAAACAAAAGTTACCATAATTAGATCAATCATGGTTCTTGAAGAATTCATAGTAAAAATCATGGACAAGAACAATAGGATGATGGATAACTGATTTTGATAAAGAAATCATGAAAAACATGCATAGATCTTCAAGAAAAATAGATCTAAGACTAAAGAACATGAATCTAAATAAGGAAAGTGAATGAATACATGTCTTCCTTCAAAAGCGAGTGATGATCTTGATGAAGATCATCCATTAAGCTTTAGATCCTTAGAAAAAGAGAGGGAATGAATATAGTGATAGTTGCAACAGAGATACAGCACCACTTCTACTGTCCTCAATCAGAAAAGGAAAGAAAAATAATGAAGAATCAAAGATGAAACATCAAAGAGGATGATCACATACCTTTTTGTGGAAAAGCACGAGATTTGACGAAGATCCGTCAAGAAAATCACCAAGGATGCGAGGGAGATGACTTGCAGAGGGCTCTGGTACGTTCCAAAGAGTTTGGAGGCAGAAATACGAAGTAGACTCGAGATTGGACTTAAATAGAGCAAGCAAAGACCTAATTAGCAAAATCATATCTCATTGGTCAATTGGATTGGTCGACTGGCCCAGTCAACCAATGAGTCAACCAATCAGGACAGCAAGTTCAAAGCAAGGAATTGAAGGCTCAGATCAAATCCAAACATAAAGGGGTTTTGCACACACATTAAGTGACTTATCTAGTAGGTAGAAATGCCTTCAAACCATGACAGAAAGCACTCCAAGTCCATCAACTAATTCCATCTTCATCAGGATGCAGTTTCCATAAATGGAACACTGACATCAACACTCATGGATTCTAAGCCAGCCACCAAGTCTTCTACTGAAATGTCCCAAAGCTAACTTCTTGCTTTACTTCGGGTTGTCGGACCTACAAACAACAGGGTTTTTGGGTCAAGGTTAGGGTTGGGTTTCACACCCAGCAATTAAAATGTCATCAACATAAACAAGTTCAAAGGTAGATGAAGACTCTATAAGTAGAGAAAATAGAGAGTAACCTGCCTTAGATTGTGTATATCCAAGATCAATAAATGCACCAGAAAGCTTGGAAAACCAATTACGGGATGCTTGCTTAAGCCCATATAATGATTTGTGCAAGCGACAAACCAATTTCTCCCCCTTTCGATGATAACCAAGTGGAAGTGTCATATATACCTCTTCATCAAGATCGCCATGGAGAAAGGCATTGTTCACATCCAATTGATGCAAGGACCATCCTTTGAGGGCAGTAATGGCAAGAAGTGTTCTGCCAGTAACCAACTTAGCAACTAGGGCAAATGTTTCATGGAAATAAACCCCCTCAATTTGAGTATTACCCTTTGCCACCAAACACGCTTTATAACGCTCAATTGACCCATCTGAATGCCGTTTAGTTTTGTAAACCCATTTACAACCTATTGGTTTCTTGTTTGGGGGGTAAAGGTACAAGAGACCAAGTCTTGTTAAGGTCAAGAGCTGCGATTTCATTGTCCATTGCCTCCTTCAAATCAGGTGAAATAATAGCCTTAGCAAAGCTTATAGGTTCAGTTATAACATTGAAGGCCTTGAGATACCTGAAGGATAATCTATGATATGATAAAAAAAAAAAATTTTTTAGGAGTGAGAGTACCTGTGCATGAAGGAGAAGCTTGGGCATCCATGGCATAACAATGATAGTCTTTAAGATGGGGTATCGGTCGAGGAACCCGAGATGGCCGAGAGATGGTAGTGGATGGGAGGGTGGGTGAAGGAGGTTCTTCAACCGGTTGGGGAGAGGGTGTGGTTGATAAGGGTGGATTTGACAAGATGAGTAAACTATCAATATTTGAAGCTCCAATGGGTAAAATAAACAATAATGGGGATGTCAATTTTGAAAAAGGAAACGAATCTTCAACAAATGTGACATCACGACTAATGTAAACCTTTTGTGTTTGTAAATCATAAATCGTATACCCTTTTTGTGCATATGGATACCCAAAAAAAACACCTGGAGATGCTCGAGGATCAAATTTATGACGAATGGATGAATGGTTATGACCATAATAAAGACATCCAAAAGTTCGAAGATGAGAATATGAAGGGATCTTGCATAAAACTTGAACTGGTGACTTACCATGTAACAGCCGGGTTGGTAAATGGTTAATTAGGTAAACGGCAGTCAAAACACAAGGACCCCAAAACTTATGAGGTAGACTTGCTTGAAAGGATAGAGCACGGGCTACATTAAGAAGATGGCGGTGTTTGCATTCAACAACTCCATTTCGTTGGGGTGTATCAATGCAACTATGTTGATGAATAATACCATGGGTTGTAAAAAAGACATTTGAATTGTGATTAAAAAACTCCCAACCATTATCAGTTCAGAGTTGTTTAATTTGGTATCCAAATTGGGTTTTGATCATAGCAAAAAATTTTCTTAATCGAAACTAAGCATCATATTTATGATTTAACAAAAACACCCAAGTGCATCGTGAAAAATCTTCCACAATAGTTAAAAAATATTTTACAGCACAAATTGAGGGAATGATGTAAGGTCCCCATATGTCACAATGTATCAATTCAAAGCTAGAGGTGGTAGAAATTGTACTAGATGGAAAATGAAGTCGAGTTTGCTTAGCTAAAGGACAAATGGAGCAAACACAATTTTTAGGAAAATAAATATTCGGATCCAAATGTGCAATATAACTAGAAACATTTAAAGATGGATGGCCTAAATAAGAATGTCAAAGGTCTTTGGCGGGTAAAACTGCAGCAGCAATGGGATAATCCAATTCCAAATAATAAAGTCCATTGTACGCCTTGCCTTTCCTTGCCCAATCCTCTCCTTCGTGCGTAGGTCCTGTATCACACAATGATCAGGATATAAAGTTAAGAAACAATGAAGTTGTTGGGTAAGTTGGGTAACATATAATAAATTAAAACCAAAGGAAGGAATATGTAATATGTTCGTGAGAGGTAAAGTGAGTATGGGGCTGCAATTCCCAATATGTGTAACAGGAGTAAAACCACCATTTGGAAGGCGAATAGATTGGGTGTGGGGAATAAGACTATCTAAATGAAATAAGGATAAGTCGAAAACCATATGAAGACTGGCACCTCGAATCAATAACCCATAGAGAAGATATTTTACCTTCAACATTTGCCAATGGTGGAATGTTACCAGATTCCAACAGAGAGAGAAATTTATGGTACTGATCTGTGGTGAAACATGGTGTAATAGCTGAAGGGATCAAAGTTGTAGCAAAATAGTAAACCGTATGAGAGGAATCCATTGAAGAAGTAGTGTCCATTGAAGAAGAGGTAAAAGATGAGGAAGAAAAAGAAGTGGCTAATGAAGATGTAGAATCGTGTGTTAGGCTGATACCATATTAAGAAACAACCTCAATGGGAAAAATGGTTGAATGATTTCATATGAGAGAACCTCAAATATATAGGTAGCATACATCCCATGCTGCTAGGTAACTATGAACAATAAAATAAGGGTAATTTTCATCTGGACCCCCTGAGGTTTGATCTTTGTCATTTTTAGTCCAAAGAAATGGATACTTTGCATCTGCCTCCCCTGAGGTATCCAATAAAGTTAATTAAGGACAAATTGTGATTTTTATGACCAAAATACCCTTGTATCTATTATACCGTAAGATTGCATCATATCTTCACAATTAAATCCAATGGTGAGAATTAAAAAATGTATTTATATCTTATAAATTTATCAATTATTAAATCTTTCAATATAAAAATATTTTAAATTTTACATTTTAACGATTTAAACTTTCTTAAATTTTCTTCCCAATCGTTACATCTTCTTCATCTTCTTCATCTCTGTTTCTGCCATGGCCAACAAATCTTTAAACCCTAAATGGGAGAAAGAAAAAAACTCTACGAAAACCAATACACCAACAGAAACCCTAGGTCTAATCGGATTTGCACAGCTCACATCGGCTCACCAATTTGAAGGTGGATGAAGGGAATTGCAACTGGCCCACGAACGAGTCTCTGGAGAACCCACTCGTCTCCTTTGGAATGCTTTATCTTTCTGTAGAGAAATATCAGAAAAGGAAAATGGGATTGCCCAGATTGACAGTTAATGATGGTAGGTCATTTCCTTCTTTACTTTGTTTATAAAACACTTTCATCTGAATCTTGATATCAATGGGATTCAAAGTAGAAGAAATAGTTGCAGGTATGGTTAATTTGCGATCAATGCTTACTCTGCGCCTAAATGTCTCCGCAATTCAGGCGGAACGATTCTTCACGAAGTTCATTGAGAAAGAGGTGAGCCGATGTGCAAATCCGATTAGACCTAGGGTTTCTGTTGGTTTATTGGTTTTCGTAGAGTTTTTTTCTTTCCCCATTTAGGGTTTAAAGATCTGTTGGCCATGGCAGAAACAGAGATGAAGAAGATGAAGAAGACGTAACGATTGGAAAGAAAATTTAAGAAAGTTTAAATCGTTAAAATGTAAAATTTAAAATATTTTTATATTCAAAGATTTAATAATTGATAAATTTATAAGATATAAATACATTTTTTAATTCTCACCGTTGGATTTAAGTGTGAAGATATGATGCAATCTTACAGTATAATAGATACAAGGGTATTTTGGTCATAAAAATTACAATTTGTCCTTAATTAACTTTATTGGATACCTCAGGGGAAGCAGATGCAAAGTATCCATTTCTTTGGATTAAAAATGACAGAGATCAAACCTCAGGGGGTCCGGATGAAAATTACCCATAAAATAAAGATATAAAACATGAAAATACAATACATGGAAATGATTTAATAGAAAAACCTAATCAAGCCAAAGCCAAATTAGGATATTGATGAAATGGAAGGATGAGATGGTATGGAAAGAATTCAAATGAAAATAATGAAATGATATGGAAAGAATTCAAATTAGAGACAATTAGGGAAATGATGAAAAATCATCCTTATCATGTCTAATAATATGGGAAGCTTGGACCTAAAGGAAAAAGTGTATCTTTGTGAGATATTCTAAACACTTGATGGACCATATTTTTATTGGGCTAAATGAGAGTGAGAGGAGAACGGAACTCGAGTCTAGCGATGAGACATTCTTGAAAAATGATTTTTCATTTCTTACAGTAGTTAACAAGAGTCATTGGAATTCTTCGAAATACAACATAATGATCTTGCCACTCTAGGGACTCAAATTATGGATAATGAACTAAAGGCTAATCTAGAAGATTCTAGTGAGAGTGGGAGTGATGTGATAGTTCTTTTAGAGGTGAGCAATTTAATATGCACTTGCACTGTAGTTGGGCGAGTAAGGAATTGGTAAAAAACTAGATATAGCCTAGAAGTTCTCAGGTTCGGCTAGAGTTTGGCGAGTTAGGAATTGGAAAAGAACTAGATATAGTCTAGAAGTTCTGAAGTTCCAACATCCTCCTCTCCATACTTTCCCCCTCTCCTTTCCCATCTTTGGACCTATAGGTATTTTTTTGACTCGGCTGACAATGACCCAAAAAAAAAAAAGTTCACAAAGTATAATAGGATTTTAGCCATTTTCCAAAATACCCTCTTCATAGTTTGGTGCATATTTGAACTTATGCGAACAATTTTTTTTCTTTGTTAGAGGTGAATTAACAAAAGATGAAATGATAAAAACAATAGAAAATTCAGTACCAAAAAACAATAGAGAAATACACAGCACTCACAATTTTGGGTTGAAATTAGTAACCATCCACTATTATCTCTACAATTATATGGCACTCTGCTAAATGATTAGTAAAATTAATTAAATACCCTTACCCTTTTAAGTGCCATTTAAATTGTTCAAAATTGAAATTCAAATTACGTAAATGTCCTTTAGACAAGAAAATTACAAAAATACCCCGAGGGCCCTAAAACCACGACCTATCTTCTCTGACCAATGCCGATCCTGAAAATTACAAAAATACCCCAAGGGTTCTTTTTGGAAGGAAGAACCGATGATGTGGAAGAAGAAGAAGAATTAACTGGAGATAATGAAGCAAAAATGGCTATGTTTGGAGTCCAAATTTGTTGATTGATCTCAAATTACTTTAAGGCCTGTTTGGTTACATGAATCTAGAGATTTCAAATCTCTAGATTCATGAATCTGAGAATTATACCCGTTTGGTTGTAAAAATCTCTAGATTCATGAAATCTACAGATTCACGTTTTTAGTGTAAAAAGGTGAATCTGTAGATTTATGGGTAAGGGGTGAAATCCAGAGATTTCAAAAAAGCTATACAATTGTACATTCACAAAAATCATGTCGATCAAATAAATTTTTAGGATGAATTCCAAGATTTCATTTCACAACCAAACACTTAATTTTATAAATTATAACTCCATAGATTTGAAGTCTATAGATTTGAAATCTCTAGATATTTGAAATCTCCAGACTCATGTAACTAAATAGGCCCTTAATTAGTTTTATAAAAAGGATTCTATCTGAGCTGATCCTAGATCTTGGTTTTTTGTGTTGATCTATCTTTTTTTTGGTCAACAGTAAACATATTTCATTAAGTAAAGCAGTTTAAGGTCATAGACCCAATACACAATAAAGATGATGAAACAATAAAAGCCTGTGGAATCCCCCACAGTGCCTAAAAAGTTTGAAATGGTTTGTTCCTTTAGCAAAGAAGTCAGCAAAGAAATTTCTAAATTTATGAATAAACCTAAACAGTGTCATTTACAAGTATCAAAATTGCATAAATGTTAATCTATCTCAATGTGCAACCAATTCGTTTTCAAAATACATAGTGAGGAAAACGTTCTGCTCCCTTGCAAAATTTGGCAGAGATTTTTCAGTAACGGTTATGAGAAGAAAATTTATGAAGTTGATCCCTTAGCAAGATTATACAATTTCCAATACCAAAATTAGTTTTTCGAACTTTTTCAGTACAAGGAAATAACAGATTCAGAAAAAAAAAATGGAAAATTCTTTAAGCGAAACTAATCAATCCCAAAACATAGACATGCAATTGTTGAACAAATTAATGAGCACGGTACCAAATTTTCAAATATGTGAATATTTACTTAGAAACTTGAAACCCTAATGAAAAGTGGGGAAATGAGAGGGTCCACCACCATCCTGTTGGCCTGTGAGATCAACCCGATCTTGGCGAATTGGCATCTCGAACAGAGAAAATATTAAGAAGAACGATCATGAAAATGGGGATTAGGGTACTTTATTGAAAACCCCAAACGGAGCAAAACATGGGCGACTTCAGCTACGGTGGATTTAAACTGGGCGAAGTTGAGTGTTTCGCCGGAATCAGCGTCAGCTCTTATGATCTCTCGTCTCTCAAGGACTTTAGTTCAGTTTGGTTGACATTAAATTAAGGGCATTATTGTTATTTTTTTCTTTTCAGACGGCATTTGAGTAATTTGAAATTCAAATTTTGAATGACTTAAATAAAAGTAAAGGTATTTAAATAATTTTACTAGTTATTTAACAGCAGAATTTAATAACTTGTAATTATACATATAGGTGTGATGTAATTTTGAAAATAATAATGACTAATCACTAGTTTCACCCAAAAAAATAGCAGGTGCAATCAAGGAACGAATTTCGCCCGGTTCGCCCAGATTTCGGCGATATTTCGCCCCCAATTCGGAAAATTTCGCCCCCTGTTTCGGGACATTTTTGGTCAATAATTTTGGTAAATGTGAAGCATATCCTAATTTGATACAAATATGTGATAAATTTGAATTATTTCTTATAAATTCTTCCATTTAAATTCTCCTACCTAACCACATTTAGCATGTTACCTTCTGAGGCCTACATCATTCGGAAATGATTGGAATGATTATCCATTCACTCTGAAGATTCTATTACAAAATTCATTTATAATTTAAATTGTTTTCATAAATTATTTCATGTATATACTCTTCCCTAACCACATTTGGCATGTTGACTTTTGAGGACTAAATCACTAGAATATAATTGGTAAGATTGCTCATTAATTTTGAAGATTTTATATAAAATGTCTTCTTAATTAGAATTATTTGCAGAAATTATTCTATGTAGATTATTCTCCTAATTACATTTAGCACATTACCTTTTGAGTTTTAAATCATTGGGATAAAATTGGTAAGATTGTCCATTGATTCTAAAGATTTTGCTGTAGAATCGCAAGAGAATAGCCTAAAAATTGCAACAAAATAAAAAAAATATATATATATATATATATATATGGGAGGGGGTTTCGTTTGGCCCCATCCTTCATTGGGTGCAATGTAATTTTCACTAATAACAATAAAAATTTGAATGCATCTAAGAACAAATACAATGTATCTTATTGGATTGAGATTTTATTTTTTCCTTAATGAGCTTGAGCTCATCCTGGGACTCGATCTCTTGCTCATAGTTAAAAATTCAATAGAACTTGCGGTTTGAACATGGTAACACAACATTCTACAATTTTAAGTCCGAATAACCACCTTAACATTCTCACTATCACCAAGGATGGAGCCAAGATTGAACATTGGGGATCGAATAATGAGTCTGGATCACCTCTTCGTTGAATGACCACTAATGTCTTTTCACCATAAATATTATGTGAACCAATGCGGGAACCACTGTGTGTCCCGTCTTTGAATTATTTTATTACATTCTAACATGGGATTCACATTAAAAATTTAGGTAAATTAATAAGAAAATTAAAATATAGATAACACAATTATAAGTAAATTATAAAAAATATATTGAAATAAAGCATGGAGGCCAAAACTGTGGGAGAAAAACTGTAAGAAATCATGAAAGAAAAATGTGGAAAAGAAATTTTGGGAGAAATTAGAGAAAAAAAGATTGATTTGAAGCCTATTAACTAAATATGGGAAAAACAATCAATTTACATAAATTAAGTGAAAAAAAGTTCAATGATTATAATTAGATCTAATAATATTAATGGCTGAAATTCTAAATAACAACTAATAAAACTTAAAATTTAAATTGTTATTAGTAAGAATCCAAACTTTAGTAGAAAGTTTACGGATTCAAAAATAAAATTAAATAATTACGATTAGATCTGATAAAATTGATGGCTGAAATTCTAAACGAGATTTAATTTCTATGAATATTAATTGGAATCTTAGGAGAAAGTTTATGGATAAAAAAAAAATCAATGATTGTGATCCGATAAAATCAATGGATAAATTCTAATGAAATTTAAATCGCTATTAGTAGAATCGAAATTTCAGGAGAAAGAAAGAACAACGAATTAATAATAAATAAATAAAAAAATAAAAAAAAAAGAAGAAGAAGATGATAAGAATGCTGCTATGCTTACTAGTAAAATCGAGTGAGAGAGATGGATTTTTTTTGCGACTGCCCGGATATCCTCCGCAGCCACAGTATTATGACACGTTGCACATTAAAAAATGAACGATTGGATGGGTGAGTGCTTTAACAATTTAAGACTTAATTTCTTAAAATTACCAAAACTTTCCCTCATTAAATCAAAATTTACAAAAAGATCGAGGGTCGTAAGAACCCGAACCTTATGCAACGGTTTCGTCATCACCGGTGCTAAGTTGATCCTCTCCGTCCCGTTTTCCTTAGATGTTTCAGTTCATTCTCTCTATCTGGGTGACGAGTTCATCTTCTCCAGTTCCTTTTGTTGCCGTAAATACTGATTGCATATCCAGAGTTTATCCGCGTATACAAAAAATGTTTAGGATCCTATTGTTCTTTGATTAAAGAGGTATATCATCCATTAATCTTTATTGGATCCAGATCTTCACCTCAGATTTTCTAACTCAAATTTTATTTTATTTTTTATAATTCGTAGAGAATATTTGGGATCTTGCTATTCTTCGATTAAGCAGGCAGATTATCCAATAATTGTTATTGGATCCAGATCTTCTCCGCAGATGTTCTCATATGAATTCTTGAAAACAGATAAATTAAACATTTCATTGGTTGCCTAAGCAGTTTTGCAGACCAATTCAAAGAGATGAAGACTGATTAGGGTTAATGATAATCATTAGATAATGATTAAAATTTACATTTATACCCATCATCTTTATCTTAAACTTTTATTTTTAATTTTAAGGGGGGGGGGCAAATAGTGATATTTCACATGTGAAGTGAGAGAAATAAGAAAAAATATAGGAGTGTTTCAAATTTTGAAAAATCTGACGGAAGCCATGGCCCCCCTCGGCCCCAACGTGGCTCCGCCACTAACCATCGTCAATTTGTATGTCTCTGAGACCAAAACTAGAAATGTTGTAATTGCATACGGATGAAGATCAAAAGCGGTGAGATCAATACCCCACTCTTTAACCCATTCACTGTTTCCAATGCTCTCACTATGATAGTCTTTATATTGAGATGTCTTTTGTGATATTTAATACATGATATGCAGAGAAATCCTTTTAAGTTGTTGGACTTAGATGTCTTGTATTTTGCAGGTCCATATAATTATTATTTGATTGTATTTGTAATTGAAATAGAGTTTTTGGTCCATTACCTATACATAGATAAAAGGGTAAATATCACTTACCTCCCCTCTTACCTAGCAAATATATCAAACACCTCCCTTCTATTAACTTTTTCGGTTAAATTTAATTTTTACCATTAAATATTTTTCTCAAATCCCAAACTACCATTGCCTAAAAATATATTTTTAGTTTAAACCCTAAATTATCGTAATCACTCTAACAGCTAAAATACTAAATTACTCTCAATTAAAATAATTGTTAAAAACCAAAACACCATAGTTAAAATTCAAATTGTCTTTAATTATTAAAAGCCCAACATATCCTTTTGGTAATTTAGTATTGAAATTGCATTTTGATATCAAGCAGTTTGTCTTTTTTTAGTTATTTGATAAAAAAAAAAAAAAAAAGGGGGTATGTTGGGATTTTAATAATTAAACATAATTTAGGTTTTAAGTACGGTATTTTGGTTTTTAACAATTATTATAATTGAAGATAATTTAGTATTTTAGCTGCTAAGGTGATTAAGGTAATTTAGGGTTTAAATTAAAAAATATTTTCAGTCAAGGGTATTTTGGGGTTTTAGAAAAATATTTAATGGTAAAAATTAAATATAATTGAGAAAGTTAACAGAGGGGAGATGTTTGATATATTTGCAAGGTAAGAGTGAAAGACCATAAATGATCTGTTATGGTTTGAATTCAATTTTTGAATTCAAGTTTTTGAATTCAAGCTTTTTAATTCAATTTTTGAATTCAATTTTTGAATTCAAGTTTTGGATTTTAGTTTTTAAATTTGAATTCAAATTTAAATATTGTAAACGAATCTTGAACAATAGCCATGCATGTTTATTTATAAATACATAAGACTTACCCATCAAGGTAAGCAACCTACTTATCAAAATTAGAGTTTTTCTTTGCATTCTTTCATGGTATTAGAGCTAAGGTTTTGAGAATTTTTTTTTCTTCCAAAACACTACATTTTCAATGGCTACTGCTAACACTCCATTCCCCATTACCAATCTCTCCAACCTTGTTTCTGTCAAGCTTGATGGAGCAAATTATCTTATGTGGAGAGAACAATTAGAATCCATTTTTATTACCTGTGATCTTATGCATCATCTTGATGGTACTGGATCAATGCCAAATCAAACTATCACTACTGGAGAAACTCAAACGCCGAATCAAGCATTTCAAACCTGGAGAAAGAATGATCATTTTGTTCGAGCATGCATCAATGCCACCCTCACACCATCTCTTTCTTCTCATATTCTTGGTCTTCCAACAACGAAAGATGTATGGGATTCTCTTGTGCAACTTTTCCAACAATAGTCCACTGCTCAAAGGACTTATCTTCGCAGTGAATTGCAGATGATCAATAAATGAACAAGCACAACTACGGACTATCTTCAGAAAATTAAGTCCATCGTTGATTCCTTAGCGGCAATCAATGACAAGGTAAATGACTCTGACTTGGTTGCATATACATTAAATGGTCTTGGTTCGGATTATCTCACTTTCATCATTACTGTGGAAAATATTACCCCACCAGTTACCTTTACCGACCTAAGGGCCAAACTACTTACTCATGAGCAACGGTTACGCCGTGGCTATGGGAACACCCAATCAATCTTAACTGATTCTCATTCCCCTACTGCATTACTTGTTACAGATCAGCCTAAATTTAATCAGTCTAATAATCATATTAATTCCTATCCACCCAACAATCGAAATCCACCTAGATTTGATTTCCGAAATTCATCAAATGGCCCTCCAAGATCTCAAAATTCCTATAACCGATCAAACCAAAACACCTTTAATACTAATTCCTTCAAATGTCAAATATGTGCTAAGCAAGGCCATTTGGCCAATAGATGCTATTTCCGTTATGCCCAGCGCCGAAATAATCCTAATCCACCACCTCACATTCCTTATGCTGGCTTACATGGTACCCAAAATACCCAACACATTACACCACATAATGATGCACAGTGGATATCGGATTCAGGTGCTACCAACCATATGTCATTTGATCTAGCCATGCTACAACGATCTGCCACTTACAAAGGAGAATATCAGGTTTCAGTTGGTGATGGTAAGAAACTCCCTATAACTCATATAGGCTCCTCAACTTTGAAAACAAATTTAAATCATTTATCTCTTAATGACATACTAATAGTTCCCCAATTGTCAAAGAATTTAATTTCCATTTCTCAACTTACATCTGATAATAATTGTTCTGTTGAATTTTTTCCATGGGGTTTCTGTGTTAAGGATTTTGAGTCAGGCATCACTCTACTGAAGGGACCAGTCAAAGATAAATTGTATTCTTTCTCGGCCAATGTTGTCCCTCCTTTGGCTCTTTATGGAAATAAAGCTCCTTCTGATATTTGGCATCGCCGGCTTAGTCATCCTTCTTCTGCAGTACTTACTCATTTGAGAAATAGTGTCTTATTTAATTCTTTTGAAACACTTAGATTCAATAAAATTTGTGACGCTTGTCAACTTGGCAAACATCACAAATTACCCTTTTCTATTTCAGTTAGTAGAACTATTCAACCATTACAAGGTTATTCATTGTGATTTGTGGGGTCCCACTAAAACTTTATCAATTAGTGGATTATGAAAGACCATAACGGATCTGTTATGGTTTGAATTCAATTTTTGAATTCAAGTTTTTAATTTGTCTTCTCTGTAGGGTGTCAAGTTGGGGTAACAAAGGCAGCCAAAAACTCTCAATAAACAATAATCTGGTTTGAAGTCAAACAATGCTTCATGAGGAGATTTTCTCTGCAATACTGGTGTTGGTAACCGGTTAATTAAATAGACAGCAGCAGTAAAGGCTTCTAACCAATATGCTTTGGGCATGTGAGCTTGGAATAGAAGGGATAAACCCATCTCTGAATTACTATGGATTTCTTATGTTCTACGTGATTTGCAAGTACAACTTCCAAGAGGAATGGACATTTATTGTGATAATGTGTCTACAACACAAATGGCTGCAAATCCAGTGCTACATGCTCGCACAAAACATATAGAAGTGGACTATCATTTTGTCCGAGACTTGGTTTAGAACAGCACCATAAAAGTGCACTTTGTTCGGTCAGATGATCAAATTGCAGATGTGTTTACTAAGGGCTTAACATCACAAGCTTTCTTCAAGCATAGAGACAAACTCTTGCACCTACCAATGCAGAGTTTGAGGGGGGATGAAAGACCATAACGGATCTGTTATGGTTTGGATTCAATTTTTAAATTCAAGTTTTTAAATTTGAATTCAAATTTTTAATTTTGAATTCAAATTTAAATATTGAACAACAGCCATGCATGTTTATTTATAAATACATAAGATTACCCATCAAGGTAAGCAATCTACTTATCAAAATTAGAGTTTTTATTTGCATTCTTTCAAAGAGGGGACGTAAGTGATATTATTCAAGTAAGAGGCGGTGTAAGTGATATTATCCAAGTAAGAGGGGGTGTAAGTAATATTATCCAAGTAAGAAGGGGTGTAAGTGATATTATCCAAGTAATAGGGGGTGTAAGTGCTATTTCCAACTAAGAGGGGTGGTAAATGATATTTACCCTAAATAAAATTATAATTATATATGATTAAGATTTTAGGTTTTCATATAAATAGTCTTTATAGGATAACCTAGAATGTATCCATCCTTAGAAGGAATTTTTTTTTTAAAGTTTTAATTAAGGGGAAAGCCAAGGGTAACATTTTATAAGGTGTGAGAGTGATGAGGTTTTTTCAAGACTAGTGAAATTTCTTTTTCTCTTGTGTGGACATAAGCAATCTTGTTGAATTACGTTAAATTCCTTATGATTGTGACTGTGTTTGTTGTATTCAAGTATATGGTCAGTGGTCACCCGCTAGGTTGATCAAACAGTAAAGAGCTCCATCAGTGGAAACTGATGTGTATGCGTAAGGTAATATGAGGAGTTTTCCAGTTTGTCATTCTTAGAGCTAAACCTTGCATTCAGATAAAGATCGATCCACATAAATGAATTATTTTAAACACGTTTATAGAGTCAACATATCCAAAACAACAGGAAACAGACCTGACAGAAGGATGAAATGTTATTACTTGTCATGTAGTTGGGCTGCAAACATACAGTCCTTTACTGGATATGAAACACTAAAACACCAGAACAAAGTGGGTAGGCAACAGAGTGAATGCAGCACCGTTTTTGCTGCGATCTTCCATGATTTTAGGGGGGGGGGGGGGGTTTGGTTGGGGATCTCTAGATTCTGAAATTTAGGGATTCACATTTTAACACAAAAAAGGGGATTTGGTGGTTTTTGGGGGGGGGGGGGAAGGCCCCCCCACAAAAACAAATAATTTAAAAAAAAAAAAAAAAATATTTTTATAAAAAAAAAAAAAAAACCCCAAAAAAAAAAAAAAAAAAAAAAAAACAAATACCAAAAATCAATAAATAAAAAAAAATTAAAAAAAAAACAAACAACAACCAAAACCCTTAACACCCCAGTGTTAAATTTATTTAATTTTTTGAAATTCCATTAGGGCCGGCTGATATCAATAAACATTGAGAAACCCAGAATTCAATAAACATTGCATATCCATTTAACTTCATCATACGAACAGAAAAATTACTTTGTCTCTTTTCATTACAAGAAAATTTTAAGACCATAAAGGAAAAAAAAAAATTTGAAAATTCAACAATGGGATCGACCTTCCGGTTTAGAGATGATGACCTACATAAGAAGATAAAAATTTTAATTTAGAATTATGTGTTAGTACTGACTTGATAAACGATAATAAAGATTGACTTGCATTGACAAATTTTGTTAAGTAATTTTAATGACTCGATTTTGGAGATTTGTGATGGAAGCAGAGGGCCCAAGCCTGGAGCCCATCACAAATCTTGGTTTGGGGTGGGGGTGCGGGGGCTATGCCCCCGTGGTACGGCACGGCCCGTTTGCCCAACGGCACGACCCGTATACCCGACGGATCGACCCGTTTACTAGGTTGAAGTCTATGTTCGCCTACGAGATCACTGAGGGATTTGGGTTCTTTTCGCCTTAGTGTTTCGGTTGAGAGTCCTTCTGCTATGATTCTGGGGTTTAGGTTTGTATTTTATTAGGACGACAGGGTTTGGATTCTAGGATTTGGGTTTGTATTTTACTGGGAGAACTAGGTTGTGATCTTTTATTGGGATCTTAGGGCCTGGGGTTCGTAACTTTTTAGGAGGACCAGGTCCCTACTTTTATTTGGATTCTGGGGTCTCTAGATTAGATAGGGATCCAGAGGACAATGAGAGTTACAGGCTTTCTGGTTCGGGATACAAATAAGATTTTTCTTACGGAAGATAACTTGATGTTGGGGCTTGGGCATGCAATTCACTGGGATGACTAGGGTTTCGATCTATTATTGGGATTCTAGGGAATCTGAATCAGATGTGGATTGTCACATCCTCCCAGCCGGTACCCTATCTGGCATACCCGAGAGTGTGATCCACAACCCAAAGATCAGGTATTGAGTAATCAACCTCCCACATAAACAATAACATAATCATGAACAATAATAATCGAAGTGCGAAAGATAAACCATAGATCCAAATAAGGAAAGAATGAATCATATATAAATCAGAGTACTAAATATAATCAGAGTGTCTAAAACAGATAAGTAAAGTGAGGCGAAATCCCACTCTACAACTAGCGGAAAAGTAGTTCTAAAAGAGAAGAAACAAGATAGAATCTAATCCCAATAGCAGGTACAATAGGTAACTAAATTGTTCTCATTCTTATAGACAATATCCCTATAAGTATAAATCTCATAAATGGCGCAAGGGCGCTTCCACTCTATGGTCGGACTAAGCATCGTACGGAGCATAACCACTCGCGGGATCTTCAGTGTAATTGTCGTAACCGCAATCACCTTCCTGGAGATATGCCTCTTCTCCTTGCGCTTCTTCATACGAGCAGTCATGATATTCAGAACCTGTAGAATAGTCTAACAAACATTGTACAATAAAGGAATGAGTTTCAAAGAAACTCAGTAAGACAGTTAAATCCATAATAACATAAATGGCAGGATTACAAAACAAACATAGATGCAATATGGTATGAGACAAACAATGAATGTATGAATCTAACTCTATATATGCTGGTCTCTATTGGCAGACATGCTTTAAGTCATAGCACCGTACTTCTTTAGGAAAGTCTCAATCACTCATCATCAGTTGGTAATGGGTCCGGCATCCCTCGGGACATTCCATGGCTGGGGGTATAGGTCACCACTCTCTCACATAACCATTGGTCTAAGTACCGGCGCATGTCAGGGTAAAGCCTAGCCAAATGCAAGTCTTCTACTTAGTTACATCAAGTCAGATCCAGATACGTCCATTCCTCGTCCCTGACGATCCTTTTCGGTATCCTTCACACTAGAGTCCTCATAGTCCCTGACTACGGACTCATCACCCCTACTGGTTATCCACATATGGTAAACGGGAAGCTCTCACGTCCTCTCACGGGTTGGTTACCGGTCTTGAGCGCCCGTGAGCCCAAGTCTATCCATATGCAACCCTACCAATAAATGGCCCCCACAATCTGACTCCTGTCCTCTCACGGGTTGGTTACCGGTCTTGAGCGCCCATGAATCCCCATTGATACCACGGGTCGTTCGGTCTCAATACCCCTCCGATTAAGGTCTGACATAACGGGACATCCTAGCCAAACACTACTAGACAGTCCTAGATATGTCATCCAACAGTTTAGGAAGGTGTCCAGAGGGCATCTCCGGAAACATCCCATAATATTCCCGTAGTAGTCCAAGGACAGAAGTGTCAAAAGGACACCTCTCCTTTCCAAACCATACTTAAGCATACACAAGCATCAATTCATAACGTCACATATATGGTAACTTCATATATGGAAAGAAATCAATAATTACAATCAACTTGTATATAACTGGTAAGTAAATCATACATGAGTCAATTCAATATAAATAAGTAATGCTACGATATCAAGACAAGTACCACAGTAGTATAACATTATAAGAATCTAATTAAAGAAATAAATTAACAAGATTCAAATATAGAAACTAAGATATGCAATTTATGTTGTTAAAGAAGTAACCATCCTTACCTTTTATAACTTGCAAAGGAATCCTAAGAAATCAAGTAAGATCTTGACAAACTTGAGAAGAAGGTCCTAAACAAGTGTATACAACATATCAGAAAAGATCCCTAACAGAAAAGATCTCAAAACATCCAAAACAGACCAAATCTGGAGTTGCTGTACTCATTGGTCGATTGGATTGGTCTACTGCCCCAGTCGACCAATGAAGACAGTAGCCTACAAAATCAGAGTTTTAAGATATAAGATCTGAATTTGGTGGTTCAAAAGGGTACTAATCAAGGGGTAAACTACATTAGTAGTATCCTAACATATAGGGGACCTCAAAACACTAATCGAATCAAGTCTTCAAGATACAAATTAGGAAACAAAAAGTTCACCATAATTAGATCAATCATGGTTCTTGAAGAATTCAAGATAGAAATCATAGACAAGAACAATAGGAGAATGAATCATTGATTCAGATAAAGATATCATGGAAGGCATACTTAGATCTTCAAGAGAATAGACCTAAGAGCATAAATCTAAATAAGGAAACAAAACCTACCATATATGTAACTATCATGATTCATGAAGAAAGCATGGTATGGTAGAAGAGAAACAACTAGAGATTGATAGATCATGGATCATGTAAAGAAAACACAGCAATTGACTACTAACATGATCAATATAGTAGATCTAAGAAGATCAGAATTCAAATCAAAAGATGAACAAAGACAAGATCATGATTTGATCATGATTCCTTCAAAAGCTTGCAATGATCATGGTTAAGATCATTGCATTAGCCATTAATCCTTAGGAAGATCATGAGAGACAAGTCCAGAGATGTTTGCAACAGATAATGCAGCATCTCCTCTACTGTCTCAACTCAAAAAGGAAAGAAAAACAGAGATGGAGGAGAAGAAGAGAGTGTAGACATACCTTTGATGCAAGAGGAAGAGTTTTGACGAAGATCCGTCAAGAAAAACACCAAGGATGCAAGGGAGATGACTTGCAGAGGTCTTTGGTTCGTTCAAAAGAGTTTGGAGGCAGAAAATACGAAGTAGACTCAAGATTGGACTTAAATAGAGCAAGCAAGACCTAATTGCCAAAGATAGAACCCATTGGTCGAGTGGATTGGTCGACTGGTCCAGTCGACCAATCAGTTCAGCAACTCCTAAACAGGGAATTGAAGACCCAGATCAAATCCAATCCTAAAGGGGTTTTGCACACATATCAAGTGACTTACCTAATAGGTAGAAATGCCTTCAAACCATGATAGAGAGCACTCCAAGTCCATCAACTAATCCGATCTTCATCAAGATTTAGTTTCCATAAATAGAACCTCATCATCAACTCTCATGGATTCAAAGCCAGACACCAAGTCCTCCACTGGGATGGCCCAAAGCTGACTTCTTACTTTACTTCGGGTCACTGGACCTACAAATAACAAGGTTTCCGGGTCAAGGTTAGGGCTGGGTTTTACATGGATTGACCAGCAACTCATGTAAAATTATAAATCCAATTGTAGAAAAAGAAAACAATAATATGTTGAAAGTATGAAGATTAACTCGACACTCTCATCATCTTTCTTCTCTCCCCTCAATATTCCTCAAGATTCCTCAATATTGTCTCTTCCTAAAGTACACCTAAATGCTCGTAAACTTCACGTTTCTTTCACCATCAATTTCTCTCTCCTCTCAATATTCCCTCCTCCTAACTCCATGATTCCATCAACCATCTCCTCTTAAATTCCCACATTTTCCTTATATTCCCATACTTTGTTTCTCTCAATACTTGATTCCCTCAATATTGGATCAACCATCTCCTCTTAAATTCCCACGTTTTCCTTATATTCCCATACTTTGTTTCTCTCAATACTTGATTCCCTCAATATTGGATTCCTCTTTTTATTTGATTACATATTTTCTCTTTCATGCAATATTTGATTTGTCTTTTATTCCCTATTTATGCATATCTCCCTATTTATGCAATGTTTTTGACTTCCACGCATGAAATCCCCCAGATTCTAAATTTGGGTGGGATTAAAACAATATCAAAATGTGTAATATAATTTATGTAGCTATGAGGCATGGAACCCTAAACCTCTTTCTTTATTCAAGGTGATTGTTAACCGTTTAGTTAATCCTCAACTTATGATTGAATTTATCAAATAAATTCTAGTAACTATGTTAATCCCATACTAGTTCGGCCTTTAACGGTAATTATTTGAATATCAATACAAAATGCCAAGACTACTCCTATGCTTTAGTTGTTGGTGTTACAGTTATATCCGTGAGAGAACATGAATCACATTGTAGGGACTATTCATTGGTAAGGTTACAAATAATAGACTTGGGCTCATGGGCGCTCGAGACCGGTGAGTTATATCCGTGAGAGCACATGAGAGCTTCCCGTCTATTATTTGTGGATGACCAATAGTGTTAGTGAGTTCGTAGTCTGAGAGGGATACGCTGACTCTAGTGAGAAGGATACCGGAAAGGATCCTGAGAGGGGAGGAATGGATGTATCTGGATTGAGTTGATATAACTAAATAGATGACTTGCATTTGGCTAGGCTTTACCTTGACATGCGCCAATTCTTGGACCAAAAGGTGATGTGAGAGAGTGGTAATCTAAACCCCAGCCATGGATTGTCCGAGAGGGATGCAAGAGCCATTACCAACCGAAAGTGAGTGATTTGAGACCTACCCAAAGAAGTATGGTGCTATGACTTAAAGCATGTCAGCCAATTGAGACCAGAATACATAGAGTTAGACTCATACATACATTGTCTGTCTCATATCATAATGCATCATGCTATGTTCTGCTATCATGTTATTTGTGTTGTTATGGAATAATTTGCCTTGCTAAGTTCTCTTGAACTCACTCCTTTCGTGCAAACATCTTTTGTTAGATTATTCTATAGGTATTGATGACTATGACGGCTAGTACGAGGAAGCACAAACCGATGAAGCATACTTCACTCAAGGTGTTAGCAGTTACGAAGATTATGGTGATGATCCCCTGTGTGATCACGCTGCGTACCAGAATTAGCCCTGTTTTGGAGTGGAAGCGGCCGTGCTTAGTTTCTAAAGTTTATGTTTGTGAAGACATTCTTTATAAAGTAGAACTAACTCTATTTTAGTTAGATTATTTCTTTCTTTCTTTTGGAATTGGTTGTAATCTTCTTTTTGACCTTCGACCTACATTTCCGCTGTAACTGTGGAGTGATATTCTGCGTCATTCTACATTTTGATTTATTATATTGGTATCATTTCCGCACTCTGATGTTATTTCGTTATATTGATATGATCTCTCAATTAATATTGTTAACATTGATTTATTCTTGTTCTTGATTGTATTATTGCGAATGTGGGAGGTTGATTTTCTTCGACACTGATCTTTGGGGCTGTGGATCACACACTCAGGTATACTAGATAGGGTACCGGCTAGGTGGATGTGACACAGGTACTTGTGCACAACCAAAATCAATGTCAAGGTGGAGGATGTTGGATTTTGGTGTTCTTAGAAGGGGAATTCTTGTCATTGTCCTTAGTTTTATTTGTAATATATATTATTCATTAGGGGTATTGTTGTCATTTATGAATCTGAAGTGGGCTTAAAAAAAAGGGGTGGAAAAAGTTTTTAAAAACAAAATTTTCTATGAAATCCCAAAGTGTGACTTATTTGGTTTACTAGAGTGGGAAAGTTGACAGACAAGTTGGCATGCTAATTTTTCCAGCTCATCCCTTTTCAAAATCCCATAAAATAGGTGAGATTTGTTGAAAAAGTATGGAAAACAATAAAGTGGGACCCACATTGGAGATTTTTCCACAAAATCCTATCTTTTCCTTTCATGTTCCCCCACCTCATTACATATGGGTCCCACATGTTTATTTTTTCCACCCCTCTTTTCCCACCATATCTTTATAAACAATAGGTGCCCTAGGGTTTTAGAGAACTATTCATTCTTGGGTTTCTTTTGGGGTGTTGTTGCTCTTTTGCTCTCTTTGGGTCTAGGAATTATTTCCTTGGTTTCCCTTTGTGTTTGATGGTGTTTTGCCTTCGGTTTAGCAACAATGGAGCGTGGATATTTTGTTGTTCGTTGTGCTACATGAGATCTTTCCATTTGGGTATTCAGTGGTGTAATACTCTCTTGTCTTGGGTGATCTCTTGAGAGTTTCATTGTTAGAGAGTGTGTATTTGCAGAAACTCTTTGTAACCTCTTGTTATTGATTTAGTTGTGCATATTGCCTTCAATCCTTTGGACTAATCCTTGGAGCAGGTCATTTGACCAAACCAAGTAAATGTTGTGTCTCTCTTGCTTGTTTCTTGTTGATTTTGCTGCTCATTTGGGATAAATCCCAACACCTATCACAGGCCTAGAACTCTATATATTTGAAATTTTAACATTTCATCACATGAAGATTGAAGGTAGTTTCAGAGTTTCTTCATTTTTATTTTTCTAATTTTTCCCTTGGTTTTTTTCTTCAGTTATGGAACCAAAAACAAGAAAAAAATGCAGAGGGAGTGGGAAAGTGAATAAGAGAGGAGGGATATTGCAGATTTATGGAGGTGAGGGAGACAAGCCAGTTGATTCCAGAAGATGATGAAGGGTTGGATGTTACAGATTTATGAAAGTGGGGGAGACGAGCCAGATCTCAGTATCTTTGGTTGGAAAACGAATTGGATAAAGCTCACCTTACTACCACTTCAGTGAAAATTATGGCCATGTTGAGTCTATCTTCGATCTTTTTGTTTTCTTCGGTCAACAGTGTAAAACCTAACTTCAATCGTAACACTAGAATCCCACATTATGTAACTTGCCCTTGATAAACCATCACAGGTAACCCTTCAAGTTATACATACATCTACATAGAACAGTGCACAACCCACAATCACACCACTCCAGCAGGTCAATCCTACATCCATGGTAGAGTTGCAGCTCAAACTCTGCCTCTCTGTAATACAACTGTTCGGCATTGCTCATGGTCAGAAGCAACAACGACACTTTAGGCAGCAATGGTAACTAGAGAGCTATCTCTCTATTGAATGCACTTGATTGCCAATGTTGGCAAACAATGGGCTTATATCAACCACCCCAAATACATGCTAATCACATATCTTATGCACATCCTATTTGTTGAATTACCCATTTGGCTTGTCCTGATGACCCAAATATATTCCACCTGGTTGGCTTGTCCAATACTGTCCAGCCAAAAAGATAAAGACAAATTTCTCTTTTTGACACTTCAGGAAGTCAATATGAAACTCTATTTTATTAACATGTTAAAGGATAGCATTTTATCCTCAATACATGGAGAGGTATCATAAGAGGGGGGGGGGGGGGGGGGGGAATAAAAGAAACGAAAAAAAGCAGTAACATCCCACCAACAGTTGCATTGGAAGCATGTCTTAAGACTCAGAGATTGTAAGGCATGTGCTTGATGTTAACATCAGCGAGACCTGACGCATGGTTGGTCGAGAATTGGGGTCTTTGTGCGTACAGGCCAATGCAATGGTCACTGCCAGAACTAGTTCTTGTGCTATCATTCCAGCAGGTGGTTGTGGTAGCCGCTTATCTAATATTGTACTTACAAGCTTCTGATCATCGACTTCAGACTGTAATGATGCAATGAGTTCACCAGGGTGCTTTCCCATTAGTATCTCTAGTACCACCACTCCAAAACTGTACACATCACACTTTTCTGTTACTTTCATCGTCGTAGCAAGTTCTGAAAAAGATAATGAGACGAACGATTAATAAGAATATAAAGAATGTGAAGAAAGTAGAAACCAGTTATTTTTCTCAGAAGAGATTCAAAATAAACAATTTGCAAAATAACTTACTGGTTACTTGGGTCTTGGGTACATGTGTATCTATTTGAGAAAAAAGTGTTTATTAAGAACATGTTTGAGTAGCTTCAGATGTTCTGTAGATTCATTTTTAGCCCAATATCATTTCAGGAACCTCCAAATTTCTCGAGATGCATTGAAAATCTTAGCCTCACTTGTTTGAGCCAATACAAAATTTCATAGATAACTACTGTTTTTTTCCCAAACAATATTGTTAGCTTTTGTCAAATTTATAGTGGGATTTCATAATTCAGACTTTTGTAGGTTTTGTTGAAAACTTTGTCATGGATTATCTTATTTTGCAGGTGCAAATTTGACACAACAGTCCAGCGCTATGATTACCTTGTTAATGGCTTAATCAATGGGAAGAGTGAGGGAGAAGGTAGACAAAGGCACAAGGCTGGGCACAACCCTAGTATGTCTGACCTTAAAAATGAGAAAAACAAGCCCAAGCTTAGCTAACTCTGAACCTGACAGAGCAAAGCCAGAGCTTAGATATCTTAGCCTGATCCCAAACCAATGGTTAGGATCAGCAACCCTTGAGTAATGGGGTCGATCTCAGCCAATGAAGGAATGTAAGCCCCACTGCCGAGTTGTGGAATCCATGCTTCATGTATGGCTCGGATGTCCCCCTATACCCAAGTGGATAGACGATTTGCACTTACAAACCAGACTGAGCATAGGCTGACGAGTCCAGGGTAGATGGATTGAATCTGGTACTCGAAAAACCTAGACCAGTTCTGTCATGGTACACCCCTAATCCTTTGAAGAAGAGAAACATGCTCATAACAGGGCTTTGTAGGTTAGAGAACAAACATACCTGGAGCAATATACCCATAGGAACCAACTGGTGCTGTCCAGTTAGACTCTCCAACTCTTAGGGACCTTGCAGTACCAAAATCAGATACTTTAGGCTCAAAGTCTGAATCCAACAAAATGTTATTCAGTGATATGTCCCTGTGCACAATAGTAGGCCTACAGTCATGGTGCAAGTAAGACAAGGCATGTGCTACACCTTTGATAATCCTCAATCTCATCAACCAGTCCAAGACCATGGCTTCTTTCTCCTCATAGAGAAATTGTCTCAAATTGCCTCTTTCCACATACTCACAAACAAAATAAATGAGACCCTTCATTGAGCAGACTCCAAACATCTTTACAATGTTCCGGTGCCGGATTCCTGTCAGTGAATTGATTTCGGACTTAAAATTCTTCTGCCACTCATCCTGGGGAAACCCATCTTCATCTAATGGACATTCATGAAGACATTTGACAGCAAAGGTTTCACCTGTGGGAAGAACTGCTTTATATACACTCCCTTGTCCACCTTCCCCTATGAAAAATGTCTCATCAAAGTTATATGTAGCAGCAACAATATCCTTGAACTCTAACTTCCCATTGTAATTCCAAATGGAGAATGTTTCCTCCTCTGCTAAATCAGTTTTGTTGATGTCTTCTCTGTGACCATGACAATAGAGGAAGACTCCCGACACAATCACAAGCAGCAAAACAGCAACTACTGGAACTACAATAGCAATGATAAGGTGTTTGCGTTGGCTGTGATATAAAGATGAGGAGCTTCCACTGCAGGATGTCAAACCTTGTGTACTTTCACCACAAAGACCTGGGTTACCTGCTAATTCACTGGCTGAAGCATTCTGAAAAGCTGCATTATCCGGAAGTGAACCCTCAAGATTGTTATATGATATATCGACGGATTGAAGACTTAGCATACCTTGCAAGGAAGAGGGCATTGAACCAGAGAGTCTGTTGTGGGAGAGATTCAGACTTTCTAGTGATTTTAAGTTCCCAAGCTGTGAAGGTATCTCTCCACTAAGCAAATTTTTACTGAGGTCTAGAGGAGACTGCAAGGCCACCAAGTTCCCTATCTGGTAAGGAATTGTTCCATTTAATTTGTTATCTCTGAGATCCAAGTATATAAGTCCTTTACAGTCCCCAAGTTCATGTGGAATTGTACCAGTGAGATAGTTTTTGGAGAGGTCTAAACTTTGCAGATCTGATAACCTTCCGATCTCCATTGGTATTTGACCCGAGAGCCTATTGTCACTCAAATTAAGCCTGTATAGAGGTGAAGATGAGTTGAATAGCTCCAATGGAATCTTCGCTGTTAGTTGATTTGAAGAAAGGCTGAGGTATTGCAGAAACTCCAACTTTCCAATGTTTGATGGGATATTGCCTGATATTATATTTGAAGATGCTCCAAAGTAAGAGAGATTTGAACAGTTTCCCCAATTCAAAGACAGCTCACCAAATAATTGGTTATTGCCCATGTCAATGTACTCAAGATCTGGGTATACCCCAAATGCATTTGTAATATCTCCATTAAGAAGGTTATGTTCAAGGCGAACTCTGATCAAGCCTGTGCAGTTTTTAAGACTTTCTGGGATTGGCCCAACAAATCTATTTCCGTTTGCTCCTATATAAATCAGCTGTCTTCCTCTACAGATTTGCGGCGGCAGCTTACCAGAGAAGTTGTTATAGGAGAAAGTCACATTTGTAAGAGAACTGGGGCCAAAATCTTCAGGTATAGTACCAGATAGATTGTTATTGGCTACAAAGAAGAGACCCAAGTTCTGTAACTTCGTGATTGACGAAGGCAAGTTCCCCTGCAGCATGTTTCCGCTTATGTCAAGAGTTACTAAGCTTTCCATGTTACCAATTTCATCTGGCAGAATCCCACTGAGTTTGTTGTTGGCAAAATTTAGACTTTGTAGCCTAGACAAATTCCCAATGCTGGTTGGGATAGGACCACTGAAAATGTTGTCAGCAAGGTGAAAATCTGTCAAGATTAACAAGTTTCCTATCTCAAATGGTATTTGACCTGAAAATTGGTTCTGATATAGGAACAAAACCCCAAGCTTATGAAGTGCTCCGATTTCGGGAGGGATTGATCCTGAGAAATTATTGATTTGGAGTTGCAAAGAGATGAGTTCAGTCCAACTAGAGAGGAAGTATGGGTGGAGTTCTCCTGAAAATTGGTTGCTAGACATTCCAAGCTCAGAAATCTGGGTTAATGAGGCCATGGAAAGTGGCAAGGGACCTGAAAGATGGTTCTCCGATAGTTCAAGAAAAGTAAGGTTTGTGCAAAAGCCAAGCTCATATGGGATGCTTGAATTGAGGCTTGCATTCCCCAGATTAAGTCTCTGAAGCATCCTGAGGTTTCCTATTGAAGCTGGTATTGACCCATGAAGAGGATTTTGATGCAATTCTAGGATTTTGAGATTGCGAAGGAGGCCAATTTCATCAGGTATTGACCCATTCAGCATGTTCGTTCCCAGCTGCAGGACTTGAAGTTCAGTTAAGTTTTTCAGTTCAACAGGAATTAGTCCTTCAAACTGGTTATTGGTCAGGATAAGGAATTGGAGTTTCTTTAAACTGGTCACTATTTCAAGTGGTATCACACCTTCAATAAAATTATCTGACAAGTCCAGATAAATGAGATTCAAACACTGGAAGACAAATCTTGGGATCTCTGATCCAAGATTGTTGAGACCAAGGTCAAGGTGTGTTAATGAAGCCATGCCTTGAAAACGAACTGGGTCTGGATTCTGTAGATAGTTTCCATTCAAATCAAGAAGCCTTACCTGCTTAAGATTGCTGATCTGATATGGAATTCGGTCAGTGAGCGAATTGTTGCGAAGCCGGAGCTCACGAAGTTCATTCAAGTTTCCAACCTCCCCAGGTATTGCGTCAGTGAAATTGTTGCTACCCAGATCAAGAAAAGTGAGTTTACCCAGAGCTCCAAATTCACTTGGGATAATCCCAACAAGGTTGTTGAGGTTGAGATCCAGGGAAATGAGATTGGGAAAGGCAGTGAAATTGAACTGGTCAAGGGTACCCTCAAGGCCTGAATTTGCCAAGTTTATCTCTGTGATACTTCCATCTTCATTGCACTGAATTCCAGTCCAGTTGCAAGGGCTGCTGCTTCCATTGGTGAGAGACCAGGAACTGAGAGATTGAGTTACTAAGCTGTTTTTCCACTTCAGTAAAGCTAGGGCTTCTTCTGTCTGTGCAGAGGCATCTAAAAACACACAAAATACAAGGAGAAGAAAGAGTATCTTCTTTAGTGATTTTCCCATGGCTACAGCTGTGATGAGCAGAAAGGAAGGAAGGCTGGGTTGCTCTCCATTTGCTTTAACGAGATTTCGTCAATAAGAACCAGAGAGAGAGAGAGGGAGGGATTGTTCTTCTGAAGATGGTTTAGTTGAAAAGGATTTTGGTTGTCTGAATTTGAATCCTGGCTCTCTCATTTGACTTTCAAACTTCGAAGTTCCAACCCATGACCAGAGAGCTGAGTTTAGAATTACAGAAAATTTCATTGCTTGCACAATCCAAAGAGAACCTATCAACTGATTAATAAAAAATTCTGTTTTTTTGGACGAAAAAAAAAAAAAAAAATTCTGGTTCGTCTGAAAAAACCTATCACCAAACTCTTTTGTAGTTTTATATTTTTATAGTTGGTTTTAAAAACAAAATTTTGTTTGTAGTCACGTGGATATACTGCAAATAGAAA